>NW_024412092.1:255000-257500 GCF_016920715.1 Anopheles arabiensis | reverse complement strand
GTCTTTGGGTCCGTAGACCCGTGATGTACTGCTCCAGGAACGTTTTTATAGGGTGGAAGCTCAAAATCATAGGTTAAAATCATCGGCAGAGCCCACCAGACACCACTTTTGCTTCATTAGTTCGGACTATAGGCATACGACGATTTTTATCGCGGAGGGGACGTATGACCCAAACGGGGCTTAATGACCCACTGCCACTGCAAACCATGCTCCTACGACTAAATAGAGGTAAAACTACGATTTGGTGCAATCTTCATGTTTGACCTCGTAGCAAGGTACCCTCCCTATAGTAGGCAATGAGCAAATGATCATAATCCCAGGAGGGCAAAAAATGGGAACCCGAAAGGAAAGCGCTGTTGGCGCGCCTAAGCTACTGGCCCGTAGAGTAAAATGGTACCCCCAACAAAGTTGTCGATTGACATTCTGATTGCACTTTTATCATCTAGGGTGCGTTCCTTACACGTTTTGAGGGGTTTTAGCGAAAAACATGTTTTGAGCCACACGAGCTCTCCGGCCCGCTCGGTGCACATTTTTGAAAAAGCTAGGAGCTGCCCCTAGGTTCGGGGTGTCACAAAATATTGAAAAGTGGTCAAAAAACCGCTATCCAGAATCGGATGTAGAATCATTAGACGAACTTAAAATTGTTCTACGACCAATGTCTGCGACGTTTAGTATTCAAGATATGGCCCGCCCTAGGTCTGACCTGGCATTTTCGTGAAAATTTAAAGCATGGCCATAGGGACGGGTAAAATAGCTATTTTGAAGCAAAACCACCTCACTTTAAATGGCCATAACTTTTGAAAAACAAGAGCTAGGGTGCGTTCTCGACACGTTTTGAGGTGTTTTAGCGAAAAACATGTTTTGAGCCACACGAGCTCTCCGGCCCGTTCGGTGCACATTTTTGAAAAAAGCTAGGAGCTGCCCCTAGGTTCGGGGTGTCACAAAATATTGAAAAGTGGTCAAAAAACCGCTATCCAGAATCGGATGTAGAATCATTAGACGAACTTAAAATTGTTCTACGACCAATGTCTGCGACGTTTAGTATTCAAGATATGGCCCGCCCTAAGTCTGACCTGGCATTTTCGTGAAAATTTAAAGCATGGCCATAGGGACGGGTAAAATAGCTATTTTGAAGCAAAAAACCACCTCACTTTAAATGGCCATAACTTTTGAAAACAAGAGCTAGGGTGCGTTCTCGACACGTTTTGAGGTGTTTTAGCGAAAAACATGTTTTGAGCCACACGAGCTCTCCGGCCCGATCGGTGCACATTTTTGAAAAAAGCTAGGAGCTGCCCCTAGGTTCGGGGTGTCACAAAATATTGAAAAGTGGTCAAAAAACCGCTATCCAGAATCGGATGTAGAATCATTAGACGAACTTAAAATTGTTCTACAACCCCCAGTCCGACGCCTCGTATTCGAGATATAGCACTTTGTAGGTCTGACCGAGCAATTTTGTACTGAAATGTATGGCGGACATGTTATTCATTAAACAACATTAACTTGCATCGTGCCCTACTTCATCGGCACAGCTACTATCGACTATCTATTGTTGAAATGGATTGAGTTTGACCATTTTAGCTCTTTTCTTATGCCGTGCACCAACAGTGTGTACCGATCAGGGAAAGTACACTACGTACGCGTTCATGGATGTATATGTTGGTACAAGTTGCCGGTCGGAATAGCAGTGCACCAAAACTGTGTACCGATCAGGAAAGTACAAGACGGAGGGCGCAGCCCGAGCGTACGCGTTCATAGATGTCCATGTTGGTACAACCTACATGTACGTACCTTGTTTTTGTATCAAAAGTTCCAATAAAGTGTTTGTATGCTTAAAATGCTTATCTCAACCGGTCACCTTTTGGCCTGCCCTTTTATAGACAGAAACCTAGAACGATACTCGCGATGTTTGTGTTTTCCATTCGCCCGGGACGACGAAATGAGCTCTGTGCACATCGTGCAGAAAACTGTCTCCTCCTCGTATGTTTTGTCCCTCCACGCATATAATCACCCACATTTGTGTTCAACACGGACGGCGCAGCCCGAGCGAACGCGTTAATGTTTATGTTTGTGCACACTAAAGTTACAATCCTAGGATTTGGTTATTGCGTCGCAGTGCCCGACCGTCGCGGACACCATTCTTGGACAAAAGTCCAAGTACGTAGAGTACATTCCCTAGGTATGTGCCCGTTCGTGACTTTCGTTGCGTGCTTACAGACACGCTTGGGTATGTTTACCATACAAGGTTTACTAGGAAAACCTGGGAAGGACGCTTGCCCTCCCGTTGCGGACACCATTCTTGGAAAGAAGTCCTGCTACGTAGCGTTCTTTAATGTACTTGATCAGTTTGTATTGCATTTGCTTTGTGCAATTGACTTTTGCTAATGCTCACTAAGGGGTGTTCGTTTGCGATGTGTATGATAAGCAACTGTCTATTCTAACCAGCAGTTAAATAACACTTTTCACCCAAATCATAGGAACGTAGAGTACTTTCCCTGATCGG
>NW_024412092.1:247500-250000 GCF_016920715.1 Anopheles arabiensis | reverse complement strand
CTATGATGCGTTCTAAACCTTTACCTGCCCCGTCTAGTAGACAAATGGGGCGAACTGAACCCGGTTCCCCTGGTGGTTTGTTCGGCTTCGGTATTAACACCAACCTCTGCCTTTTCCACTCATCAGGGAACTTCGCGTTCTCTAAACAGCCTTGGTAAACCCTGCAAAATGCATCGGTTGCAGTCAACATACCAACTTTCAGCGCCTCATTCGGGATACCATCTGGTCCCGGCGCCTTCTTGTTAGGTAGTCTCCTGGCAACCGCAAGAATCTCATCATTAGTTACCCTTTCAAACTCTCGTGGCTGATCGATACGATATTCAGGCCACACCGTGTTTGGGTGAGTAGGAAAAGCTCGCTCACCACTTCCTAAACTCGTCCAATGTCATGGTTCGGGGTCCAATCGAACCCTCGGCCACTTTCTTGAACGTATGATATACTATACCGAATGATGCGTTGTTCGCTGTTCCCAGGAACTCTTTCCACTTCCTCTGTCGGGTATGCTTGATCAATCGCTTGAGGGCATTCCGTGCCACCTTGAACTCGTCCCTAAAAGTAGAATAGAGATCAGTATTAAAAGCTCTTTGCGCTAATCGATCGCGGTGTTTGCACTCTTTGCGAAGTGCCTCAATCTCTAACGTCCACCAAAATGCACTCTTGTTAGGAGTGTACCTCTTACGTTTAGTCATCGTCGCATTACACGCCGTGACAAGTATACGCATTAAGTCTTCGCTTGTTGTGACCTCGGTCTCAAAAGCGGCTTGCATCATAACTTCAAATATATCTTTGCTAAAATACTTGATGCTCCATCCCGTTATGGGTCGGGACAGATTACGCACGCTTTGCGTCTCAAGATCTATTCGTATTGCACGATGATCAGAGTTCATATAGCTAGATAACACCTCCCACTTAAATGATCTTGCTACGGTTCTGCTCGCAAAAGTAAGATCAACTACTGACGTGCGCCCTGGTCCAACATAAGTTGGGGTGCTGCCGTCGTTCAATAAAATTGCGTCAATCTGCGCAAAGGTTGATAGAACCAACTCACCTCTTCGTTTCTGGGTTTTCCACGCTCGCCAAGTTGGTTGTTCCAACTTGATGACCAAGCGTTGAAGTCCCCCGATAACGAATTTGTGGATACCGGTTACGGCCATTACCGTGTTATCCAACATGTTCTGGAACTCTTCCATACTAAATCTAGGTGGCGCGTAAACGCTAACCACTCGCATATCACCTATGTCAACTATCATTAAACCCTTCAGAGCCTTACCGACTACCTTTAACTGGTAAGTCCGCGTTAACCACTACCGCTGCTGTGTTATCGTCATTGCGTAACACTTTGACGTTGGTTGTTGCCAGATACGGATCTGCAATCAACACTATATCCGCAGATTCTTCCCTAATCGTTTGCCACATTAATTGAAATGCAGCATAACTATGATTCTGGTTATGTTGTAGCAACCTAACCATTATGGTCTAATCGTTCGCCTTCGGGGACACATATAACTGCCCGTTGCGTGAAGGTTCTGTGACCTCGTACCGCAATCCAAACACTTGACAGAGTTGGTACAAGCTTGCTTCTTGTGTCCACTCAAACCGCATTTCCAGCACAGATTACTTCTGTCTGGTTCCCTACAATGGTAGCTCGTATGGCCTACCTTCCAACACTTATAGCATTTCTGCTCTTCCATAACCTCGCGGATATGGCATATCGACCAACCAACTTTCAGCTTTCCCAAATTCAAGAAGCTTTGAAAGTCTGGCAGCGATACGTTGATCCGTGCCCACTGCGTACCGGCCGCGCGGCCTTTCTTCATTTGATACGATCTGTTTCTATCTCGATGTTGAGCTGTGCTTTGACAGACTCCGCAACCTCCTCTGGGGTGGTAATTTCATCGAGATGCATGATCTCAATCATTTTAGAAGGAGCTAGCGTTCTCACTGACGCCTTGCCCTTCACCGCTTCCTTAACCTTTGGGGCAATTGCACTAGCAGAACTACCCTGCTTAAGTTCTAGCAACATGCCTCCATTCTGGGCCCGTCGGACCTTAGAGATTGTCTCTCCAACCGATTTAAGAGCATCGGACTGCTTCATTTCCTTGAGCAACTTCGCCAGCTCCTCGGAAGTGCAGTCCGATATCAGCAGAGCCTCAGGCCGCTTCCTGGGCTTATTCTGCTTCTTCTTGCTCTTCTTCTTCTTCCTCTTATTAATTCTACCCTCATTAATATTCGGTCCGTTTCTCGGACTTGGAATATTTTCCACCGCTTCCCTAACAGGGTCAACCTCGATGGTTGTTGTTGTTGTTGTTGCAATCTTTGCAACCCACTTGGACCAGGCTGTTGGTCATCAGCCACTGGTCTTCTGCCTTTTCGCGTTTGCGGCCCGAATCCATCGTTACCGTCAAACGACGTTTGCGTTTGACGGTCGAGGACCTGCTGCATGCGATTTACGGCTCTGTACCTTCGAAATTCGGACATTACCTCATCGAGGAAGTCCATC
>NW_024412092.1:237500-240000 GCF_016920715.1 Anopheles arabiensis | reverse complement strand
CCTCATAAATTTATTCATTGGATTAGATCCAAGGAACACCAGATCATGCACCACTACCCATAATAGCTCATCGAGCTTAGCGTGAATCCTTCGGGTTTCCCTAAGAAGTTCGATTGGTCTTGCAGAGTTTAAAGACAACGAAGCTTAGTTTCAAGCAATGGTTAATATACGCGTATTCAAAACCCTTAGCTGTTACAACTTTTTACTAGAAACCATCACGACGAAGTCTTTGGGTCCGTAGACCCGTGATGTACTGCTCCAGGGAACGTTTTTATAGGGTGGAAGCTCAAAATCATAGGTTAAAATCATCGGCAGAGCCCACCAGACACCACTTTTGCTTCATTAGTTCGGACTATAGGCATACGACGATTTTTATCGCGGAGGGACGTATGACCCAAACGGGGGCTTAATGACCCACTGCCACTGCAAACCATGCTCCTACGACTAAATAGAGGTAAAACTACGATTTGGTGCAATCTTCATGTTTGACCTCGTAGCAAGGTACCCTCCCTATAGTAGGCAATGAGCAAATGATCATAATCCCAGGAGGGCAAAAAATGGGAACCCGAAAGGAAAGCGCTGTTGGCGCGCCTAAGCTACTGGCCCGTAGAGTAAAAATGGTACCCCAACAAAGTTGTCGATTGACATTCTGATTGCACTTTTTATCATCTAGGGTGCGTTCCTTACACGTTTTGAGGGGTTTTAGCGAAAAACATGTTTTGAGCCACACGAGCTCTCCGGCCCGCTCGGTGCACATTTTTGAAAAAAGCTAGGAGCTGCCCCTAGGTTCGGGGTGTCACAAAATATTGAAAAGTGGTCAAAAACCGCTATCCAGAATCGGATGTAGAATCATTAGACGAACTTAAAATTGTTCTACGACCAATGTCTGCGACGTTTAGTATTCAAGATATGGCCCGCCCTAGGTCTGACCTGGCATTTTCGTGAAAATTTAAAGCATGGCCATAGGGACGGGTAAAATAGCTATTTTGAAGCAAAAACCACCTCACTTTAAATGGCCATAACTTTTGAAAAACAAGAGCTAGGGTGCGTTCTCGACACGTTTTGAGGTGTTTTAGCGAAAAACATGTTTTGAGCCACACGAGCTCTCCGGCCCGTTCGGTGCACATTTTGAAAAAGCTAGGAGCTGCCCCTAGGTTCGGGGTGTCACAAAATATTGAAAAGTGGTCAAAAACCGCTATCCAGAATCGGATGTAGAATCATTAGACGAACTTAAAATTGTTCTACGACCAATGTCTGCGACGTTTAGTATTCAAGATATGGCCCGCCCTAGGTCTGACCTGGCATTTTCGTGAAAATTTAAAGCATGGCCATAGGGACGGGTAAAATAGCTATTTTGAAGCAAAAACCACCTCACTTTAAATGGCCATAACTTTTGAAAAACAAGAGCTAGGGTGCGTTCTCGACACGTTTTGAGGTGTTTTAGCGAAAAACATGTTTTGAGCCACACGAGCTCTCCGGCCCGATCGGTGCACATTTTTGAAAAAAGCTAGGAGCTGCCCCTAGGTTCGGGGTGTCACAAAATATTGAAAAGTGGTCAAAAACCGCTATCCAGAATCGGATGTAGAATCATTAGACGAACTTAAAATTGTTCTACAACCCCCAGTCCGACGCCTCGTATTCGAGATATAGCACTTTGTAGGTCTGACCGAGCAATTTTGTACTGAAATGTATGGCGGACATGTTATTCATTAAACAACATTAACTTGCATCGTGCCCTACTTCATCGGCACAGCTACTATCGACTATCTATTGTTGAAATGGATTGAGTTTGACCATTTTAGCTCTTTTCTTATGCCGTGCACCAACAGTGTGTACCGATCAGGGAAAGTACACTACGTACGCGTTCATGGATGTATATGTTGGTACAAGTTGCCGGTCGGAATAGCAGTGCACCAAAACTGTGTACCGATCAGGAAAGTACAAGACGGAGGGCGCAGCCCGAGCGTACGCGTTCATAGATGTCCATGTTGGTACAACCTACATGTACGTACCTTGTTTTTGTATCAAAAGTTCCAATAAAGTGTTTGTATGCTTAAAATGCTTATCTCAACCGGTCACCTTTTGGCCTGCCCTTTTATAGACAGAAACCTAGAACGATACTCGCGATGTTTGTGTTTTTCCATTCGCCCGGGACGACGAAATGAGCTCTGTGCACATCGTGCAGAAAACTGTCTCCTCCTCGTATGTTTTTGTCCCTCCACGCATATAATCACCCACATTTGTGTTCAACACGGACGGCGCAGCCCGAGCGAACGCGTTAATGTTTATGTTTGTGCACACTAAAGTTACAATCCTAGGATTTGGTTATTGCGTCGCAGTGCCCGACCGTCGCGGACACCATTCTTGGACAAAAGTCCAAGTACGTAGAGTACATTCCCTAGGTATGTGCCCGTTCGTGACTTTCGTTGCGTGCTTACAGACACGCTTGGGTATGTTTACCATACAAGGTTTACTAGGAAAACCTGGGAAGGACGCTTGC
>NW_024412092.1:230000-232500 GCF_016920715.1 Anopheles arabiensis | reverse complement strand
AGGAGTGTTAATTCTCTGTAAAGCATTTGCAATCGCCAACCATGAAGCACTGTTAAAAGCATTAGTAACATCTAATGTAACAACCGCACAATACCGTCCACTGTATCTGTTTCTACTTCTAGCTACCGAAACAATGTCCACTACCCGTTGAATCGCATCAACTGTAGATCGACGACTTCTGAAACCAAATTGGTCGTCAGACAGTCCGTTGACCTCCTCGATGTGTGCATTTAGCCGTTGCACTATGATGCGTTCTAAACCTTTACCTGCCCTGTCTAGTAGACAAATGGGGCGAACTGAACCCGGTTCCCCTGGTGGTTTGTTCGGCTTCGGTATTAACACCAACCTCTGCCTTTTCCACTCATCGGGGAACTTCGCGTTCTCTAAACAGCCTTGGTAAACCCTGCAAAATGCATCGGTTGCAGTCAACATACCAACTTTCAGC
Organism: Anopheles arabiensis; assembly: GCF_016920715.1. NCBI lineage: Eukaryota > Metazoa > Arthropoda > Insecta > Diptera > Culicidae > Anopheles > Anopheles arabiensis. Next base: position 232,055 of record NW_024412092.1, on the reverse strand, counting down.
GCCTCATTCGGGATACCATCTGGTCCCGGCGCCTTCTTGTTGGGTAGTCTCCTGGCAACCGCAAGAATCTCATCATTAGTTACCCTTTCAAACTCTCGTGGCTGATCGATACGATATTCAGGCCACACCGTGTTTGGGTGAGTAGGAAAAAGCTCGCTCACCACTTCCCTAAACTCGTCCAATGTCATGGTTCGGGGTCCAATCGAACCCTCGGCCACTTTCTTGAACGTATGATATACTATACCAAATGATGCGTTGTTCGCTGTTCCCAGGAACTCTTTCCACTTCCTCTGTCGGGTATGCTTGATCAATCGCTTGAGGGCATTCCGTGCCACCTTGAACTCGTCCCTAAAAGTAGAATAGAGATCAGTATTAAAAGCTCTTTGCGCTAATCGATCGCGGTGTTTGCACTCTTTGCGAAGTGCCTCAATCTCTAACGTCCACCAAAATGCACTCTTGTTAGGAGTGTACCTCTTACGTTTAGTCATCGTCGCATTACACGCCGTGACAAGTATACGCATTAAGTCTTCGCTTGTTGTGACCTCGGTCTCAAAAGCGGCTTGCATCATAACTTCAAATATATCTTTGCTAAAATACTTGATGCTCCATCCCGTTATGGGTCGGGACAGATTACGCACGCTTTGCGTCTCAAGATCTATTCGTATTGCACGATGATCAGAGTTCATATAGCTAGATAACACCTCCCACTTAAATGATCTTGCTACGGTTCGGCTCGCAAAAGTAAGATCAACTACTGACGTGCGCCCTGGTCCAACATAAGTTGGGGTGCTGCCGTCGTTCAATAAAATTGCGTCAATCTGCGCAAAGGTTGATAAAACCAACTCACCTCTTCGTTTCTGGGTTTCTCCACGCTCGCCAAGTTGGTTGTTCCAACTTGATGACCAAGCGTTGAAGTCCCCCGATAACGAATTTGTGGATACCGGTTACGGCCATTACCGTGTTATCCAACATGTTCTGGAACTCTTCCATACTAAATCTAGGTGGCGCGTAAACGCTAACCACTCGCATATCACCTATGTCAACTATCATTAAACCCTTCAGAGCCTTACTGACTACCTTAACTGGTAAGTCCGCGTTAACCACTACCGCTGCTGTGTTATCGTCATTGCGTAACACTTTGACGTTGGTTGTTGCCAGATACGGATCTGCAATCAACACTATATCCGCAGATTCTTCCCTAATCGTTTGCCACATTAATTGAAATGCAGCATAACTATGATTCTGGTTATGTTGTAGCAACCTAACCATTATTATCTAATCGTTCGCCTACGGGGACACATATAACTGCCCGTTGCGTGAAGGTTCTGTGACCTCGTACCGCAATCCAAACACTTGACAGAGTTGGTACAAGCTTGCTTCTTGTGTCCACTCAAACCGCATTTCCAGCACAGATTACTTCTGTCTGGTTCCCTACAATGGTAGCTCGTATGGCCTACCTTCCAACACTTATAGCATTTCTGCTCTTCCATAACCTCGCGGATATGGCATATCGACCAACCAACTTTCAGCTTTCCCAAATTCAAGAAGCTTTGAAAGTCTGGCAGCGATACGTTGATCCGTGCCCACTGCGTACCGGCCGCGCGGCCTTTCTTCATTTTGATACGATCTGTTTCTATCTCGATGTTGAGCTGTGCTTTGACAGACTCCGCAACCTCCTCTGGGGTGGTAATTTCATCGAGATGCATGATCTCAATCATTTTAGAAGGAGCTAGCGTTCTCACTGACGCCTTGCCCTTCACCGCTTCCTTAACCTTTGGGGCAATTGCACTAGCAGAACTACCCTGCTTAAGTTCTAGCAACATGCCTCCATTCTGGGCCCGTCGGACCTTAGAGATTGTCTCTCCAACCGATTTAAGAGCATCGGACTGCTTCATTTCCTTGAGCAATTTCGCCAGCTCCTCGGAAGTGCAGTCCGATATCAGCAGAGCCTCAGGCCGCTTCCTGGGCTTATTCTGCTTCTTCTTGCTCTTCTTCTTCTTCCTCTTATTAATTCTACCCTCATTAATATTCGGTCCGTTTCTCGGACTTGGAATA
>NW_024412092.1:220000-222500 GCF_016920715.1 Anopheles arabiensis | reverse complement strand
CAACTCACCACTCCCCGAGGGATCCGCAGAATTGCTTCTGGGTCCCGTATCGTTATTTGCGATTCGTGTTTGCATTACACTACATTGAACTATTCCAACTTGTTTATCCGCATGGCGAACATTTGCTGCATAGAACATTTAAGTTCCACTTCGCTCTCCCCTACGTGGGTCTGAGCTTCGCTCTCAGGGAAAAAATATGCCACATTTGGTAGGGAGACCCGGTTTCATCACGCTTTGTGCCCTGCACCATATATACCCTCATAAATTTATTCATTGGATTAGATCCAAGGAACACCAGATCATGCACCACTACCCATAATAGCTCATCGAGCTTAGCGTGAATCCTTCGGGTTTCCCTAAGAAGTTCGATTGGTCTTGCAGAGTTTAAAGACAACGAAGCTTAGTTTCAAGCAATGGTTAATATACGCGTATTCAAAACCCTTAGCTGTTACAACTTTTTACTAGAAACCATCACGACGAAGTCTTTGGGTCCGTAGACCCGTGATGTACTGCTCCAGGGAACGTTTTTATAGGGTGGAAGCTCAAAATCATAGGTTAAAATCATCGGCAGAGCCCACCAGACACCACTTTTGCTTCATTAGTTCGGACTATAGGCATACGACGATTTTTATCGCGGAGGGACGTATGACCCAAACGGGGGCTTAATGACCCACTGCCACTGCAAACCATGCTCCTACGACTAAATAGAGGTAAAAACTACGATTTGGTGCAATCTTCATGTTTGACCTCGTAGCAAGGTACCCTCCCTATAGTAGGCAATGAGCAAATGATCATAATCCCAGGAGGGCAAAAAATGGGAACCCGAAAGGAAAGCGCTGTTGGCGCGCCTAAGCTACTGGCCCGTAGAGTAAAAATGGTACCCCAACAAAGTTGTCGATTGACATTCTGATTGCACTTTTATCATCTAGGGTGCGTTCCTTACACGTTTTGAGGGGTTTTAGCGAAAAACATGTTTTGAGCCACACGAGCTCTCCGGCCCGCTCGGTGCACATTTTTGAAAAAGCTAGGAGCTGCCCCTAGGTTCGGGGTGTCACAAAATATTGAAAAGTGGTCAAAAACCGCTATCCAGAATCGGATGTAGAATCATTAGACGAACTTAAAATTGTTCTACGACCAATGTCTGCGACGTTTAGTATTCAAGATATGGCCCGCCCTAGGTCTGACCTGGCATTTTCGTGAAAATTTAAAGCATGGCCATAGGGACGGGTAAAATAGCTATTTTGAAGCAAAAACCACCTCACTTTAAATGGCCATAACTTTTGAAAAACAAGAGCTAGGGTGCGTTCTCGACACGTTTTGAGGTGTTTTAGCGAAAAACATGTTTTGAGCCACACGAGCTCTCCGGCCCGTTCGGTGCACATTTTTGAAAAAGCTAGGAGCTGCCCCTAGGTTCGGGGTGTCACAAAATATTGAAAAGTGGTCAAAAACCGCTATCCAGAATCGGATGTAGAATCATTAGACGAACTTAAAATTGTTCTACGACCAATGTCTGCGACGTTTAGTATTCAAGATATGGCCCGCCCTAGGTCTGACCTGGCATTTTCGTGAAAATTTAAAGCATGGCCATAGGGACGGGTAAAATAGCTATTTTGAAGCAAAAACCACCTCACTTTAAATGGCCATAACTTTTGAAAAACAAGAGCTAGGGTGCGTTCTCGACACGTTTTGAGGTGTTTTAGCGAAAAACATGTTTTGAGCCACACGAGCTCTCCGGCCCGATCGGTGCACATTTTTGAAAAAGCTAGGAGCTGCCCCTAGGTTCGGGGTGTCACAAAATATTGAAAAGTGGTCAAAAACCGCTATCCAGAATCGGATGTAGAATCATTAGACGAACTTAAAATTGTTCTACAACCCCCAGTCCGACGCCTCGTATTCGAGATATAGCACTTTGTAGGTCTGACCGAGCAATTTTGTACTGAAATGTATGGCGGACATGTTATTCATTAAACAACATTAACTTGCATCGTGCCCTACTTCATCGGCACAGCTACTATCGACTATCTATTGTTGAAATGGATTGAGTTTGACCATTTTAGCTCTTTTCTTATGCCGTGCACCAACAGTGTGTACCGATCAGGGAAAGTACACTACGTACGCGTTCATGGATGTATATGTTGGTACAAGTTGCCGGTCGGAATAGCAGTGCACCAAAACTGTGTACCGATCAGGAAAGTACAAGACGGAGGGCGCAGCCCGAGCGTACGCGTTCATAGATGTCCATGTTGGTACAACCTACATGTACGTACCTTGTTTTTGTATCAAAAGTTCCAATAAAGTGTTTGTATGCTTAAAATGCTTATCTCAACCGGTCACCTTTTGGCCTGCCCTTTTATAGACAGAAACCTAGAACGATACTCGCGATGTTTGTGTTTTTCCATTCGCCCGGGACGACGAAATGAGCTCTGTGCACATCGTGCAGAAAACTGTCTCCTCCTCGTATGTTTTTGTCCCTCCACGCATATAATCACCCACATTTGTG
>NW_024412092.1:200000-210000 GCF_016920715.1 Anopheles arabiensis | reverse complement strand
CCCAATATAGACCCCTGTGGAACACCTGCCGATACTCGGCGGGTAACCGGCCCGTCCGCCGTGTCGTACGTGAGCTCCCTGTCGGCGAAGTAGTCCTGCAGTATGCGGCACAACTGCACGGGGACTCCTTTCGCCTGGAGCGCCTCGGCGATGCTCTGCCAGCTAGCCGTGTTGAACGCGTTACGGACGTCCAGGGCAACAACCATGAGGCAGCGCCGGTCACGGTTGTTCGTCCTGCCAAAGGACTTCGCCCTTCGTCCCGCGTCTACGACTTGCTGTATGGCCTGCAGAGTCGATCGCCCTCGCCGGAATCCGAACTGCTGCTCAGACAGTTGCGGACTCTCTGGATCCTCGATATATTCGTTGAGCCGGTTCAACAGCAGCCGCTCCAAAGCCTTGCCTGTGTTGTCAAGCAGGCAAATCGGGCGAAATGACGACGGCTCGCCCGGTGACTTGCCTGGCTTTGGCAGGAGCACCAGTCGCTGCTTTTTCCACGGCTGCGGAAAGCAGGACGTGTCCAGGCACTCCTGAAACACCCGGCGGAAGGGCTCCGGTTGCTGCCTGAGAGCAACCGTAAGGGCGGCGTTCGGTACTCCATCAAGCCCAGGAGCCTTCCGCGGGTGCATGCTGGCTGCTATATTCTCCAGCTCGGTCAGGCCGATCGATCGGAGCGGCGCCATGTTGCCAACTCGGAGATCAGGCCACTCTACCGGCGGATGAACCGGGAACAAGGCGTCGACAATTCGCCGCAGTTCTGCTGGATCGCGTTCCGGGGCTGAGCGGGCCGCCTGGAACCAGTGGAAGACCTTCCGGAAAAAGTTTCCGGTTTCATCCTCCCTGATCGACAGCAAGAACTGGTCGAACGCCTCGTTCTTACTCGAACGAATAGCCTTCCGAAGGCTCTCTCTGGCAGCTAAGAGTTCCGTTTGGAGCTGTTCGTTGGGCGGAATGGTCCTCATCGCCATTTGCTCCTTTCTGGAGAGTTCTTCGATCATCGTCTGGATCGCCGGAGTCCACCAGTAAGCTGGCCGACCTGTGTGGTCCTGCGCTGGGAAGACCCGCGACATCGTCTCGTCGCAGACGCTGGTCAGCGACTCGACCAAGCTTTCGACGCTGTTAGCTTGACGGGCGAACCCAGTCATGGCCAGCGCTTTCCCGAAAAGCTGGGAGTCAAACTGACTGGTCTTCCAGCGCGTACCGGCATTGCTTACGCGGGCCGGGCGCTGTCCACGCCGTGCTGCCCGATCCCTCGATGATGGTGGACTCACGCCAACCTCGTACCGGACGTAACGGTGATCACTGAGCGTTACCACGTCGGGAACGCGCCAGCCTCGGGCGCTGTGCTCGCGCGGGTCGAGACGGCTGATCACACTACTGGCGAACGTAACGTCCGGTCGGCTGGGCGGAAACCGAGTTGTGTCCGCTCGGTTCCCCTTGAACGTTGGCAGACAGTCTGCCTTGTTCAGTAGCACCAGCCCGAGGTTGTCCGCCAACTGGAGAAGCTCCAAGCCCTTCGGGCAAGTCCTGCTGCTTCCCCAGTCCAGGTGCATGGCGTTGAAATCGCCGGCCAGGAGAACCCGGCTGCACCCGCGGACGATCAGGTCGATCTTTTCCATAGTGCTTCGGAACTCTGGGACTCCTGTCTGCGGCGACACATAGCAGCTCACCACAGCGATTCCACCGACGTCGGCCGCAACCACACCGAGGGTCTGACGGTGCCTGATACGCTGTATCGGCAGCCGGTTGCCGTTGACGACGATGGCAACCGTCTTACTCTCGTCCGTTACCCAATTGCCGTTATTGCGCGGTACGCAATAGGGCTCGGACAAGAGCAGAACGTCAAGACCCTCGGTGGTCAACACATGCAACGCCAGGTCCTGGGCGTTCTCGCAATGGTTGGCGTTGAACTGCAGGACGTTCAACATTGTGGTTGCGGGCCTGGGCACATGGGGGCGGCGATGCGGTGTGGGCCGCCACAAACGATGCACTTCGGATCGCAGGTGCATGATGCCGCGCGATGATCCGTGGCTCCGCATCGCAGGCATAGGCCGGAACGATCCACGCCGGCGCAGTCTGCAGTGGTGTGTCCACGCTCCAAGCAGCGGAAACAGCGAACGGCGCTTCGCTGCTGTTTTGGCGCGCTGCGCACCAGGCACGCCGAGTATCCAACAAGGATACGTTTGTCCGCCAGAAGGTCAGCGTCCCTCCGTGGAAGTCGGACACGGGCACGCTGCGTCCCATCACGACGCTCCCACAAGGACGTGGTTGCTGCAACTACTGTGCGTTCCAGCGCCCGCTGCAGGCCACGTTCCACATCCTCTTTGTGGCCAACATGTCGATGCCGGTAATCATCACCTCGGCCATCTCCGTGATGATCCGGCCAGTGGCCAAATCACCGACCTCCTCCTGGATGCGCTGCAGCAGCACAGCGGCATCTGCATCCTTTTGAGTGTAAGGCGAAGGAAGTCGCGGGTCGTGCGGTAGCCCTGATGCACGTGCTTGTTCTCCTCCGCCAGGCGCTGATTCAGGCGGATCTTTTCGAAGAGCGCCTTGTAAGAGCAGCCCTCGGCCGGCTCAAAGATGAGCTGGTCCTGCCGAGGGCGTGCTGGACGTCGTCGCTCCTGGTGCAACTGCTCGCTACGCTGCGCCTGTACAGCAGTAGGCCGCTGCTGGTGTTGTTGCTGCTGCTGTTGTTGCTGCTGCCGACGCTGTTGCTGCTGCTGCGTGCCTGCGACCGCCTGTCGCTGTGGCTGGCGCTGCTGCTGCTGTTGTTGCTGCTGCGAGCCTGTGACCTGCTGTCGCTGTGGCTGCCGCTGCTGCTGCTGTTGTTGTTGTTGATGCTGCTGCTGGTTTTCCTGCTGCTGCTGCTGCTGAGGGGGCTGCCGGGGTTTCCCCTTAGCCATGCCGCGATATTTGCGGCGGACGACCTCAGCGAAGCTGGGCTGCTCCACTTGCCGGATGTCTTCTCCCGTTGGCACCTGGTAGGCCGGGAGCGTAACCGCCGTTGTCACTGACGGACCAGGTTGTGCTTGCTGCTGTTGCCCGCGTTGCCAGCAGAGCTCCTGGCGCAATTGCTTCCCTAGATCGCGGATCTCGGCCAGCAATGCATCTCTCTCCTTCTTTGCGTCCGCTTCGGCGGAAAGCCTGGCCTGCTGCGACTCCGCAAGCTGCTTCTGCAATCCCTCAACAGTGGCCTGGAGACCTGCTACCGTCTTCATCAGTTCCGCCTTCTCCGCCTTCTCCGCCTGCAACATCAGGTGCAGACGAACCTCATTTTCCTCGTTCAAACGTGCAGCCAGGGGTGTACGTCCAGTGTCAATTTTGGCTGACACTGCGGTTTTCTTCTGAACCGCACCCATGCCGCAATCGACGGATGGCTGCCGAGGCCTCAAACTGCGATTTGAGAGTTCCATCTTCGTGGTAAACTCCCTTGTGGGTCAAGATAATCCTGGGGATCGATATGACCCCGTGGGGTCGAGATGACCCCAGGGATGCTGCGCCGCCCAGCTGCTGTGATTCTGGCCCCTGGAGGAGACGGGGGGAAGGGGGGAGGGGGGAAAATAATTTTCCCGTGTTTTTTCACTCTAGTCAAGTCGCTCTACACCCCTCCACAGCTTCCCCGAATTTTTCAAATTTTTCGAGCAGATTCGAAAAATTCGAGCAATTTTCGAGTTGCACGATCTGGTCGAATCGAGCAGATTCGAGCTCCCGAGGGCACTACCCACCTTCCCAGAATTTTCCGCACACTTTTTTAAAAAATCGGGCAGTTTTCAAGCAGTAACGGTAAGTTCAAATTTTTGTCCCCTGGGAACTGCTCGCCGATAAAATATTTGTCGCCTGGGTATTGCTTGTCACTCAGATGTCATCACAAACTGTCAAAAATTTTTTCACGATTTTCACTATTTTTTTTTATGGGATCGTATTGTTCGCATCGAAACTAACCCAACGGTGAAAACCGCACACAAATCCGACCAAAACTCGCGAAGTTATTAGCGATTTTCTATTAAACTCCTTTTCCCGGAGACACGTGCTCCGGCGGTAGCACCCCTGACACTTTTTTACCACGTTGTTTTTCGGCGATTTACGTCCGTTTTTCGTCCGGTTTTTTGCATACACTCGATCACGGGCACGAACACTACCGTTTCCGGCCACTTCCGGCGCTCGTGGACCGGAATGTTATACGCACTCGCGACACACATATACTGTTGTTGTTGTTGTTGTTGTAATTCCTTACGCAAATTTTCCGCACCTTATTTTTCGCGAATTTTCGCCGGCAAACACTGTTTATCGGCTAAAAATTGTTAAACACCACCTGATTTATGGATTTCACCGCAAACCGTGTTGAAAAAGACTTATTTAACACATTTTTTTAGCGAAAATAGTTCCCCATACAAAATGTATGGGGAATGTTTATCATATTTTTTCCGCGTTTTTGCACCGATTTTCATGCGGTTTTCGTTCGTTGCACTTAAATTCACTCTTATGAACGATTTATACTCCAATTTGGGTCCCTCCAGGCAATTTTTGCACAAAAATTTCTATCTTCACCGCGGAGCAAAACACACCGTGACCGTACTGGGTGACTGCTCGAATCGCGCGCGCAAGCTCCACTTCTTGTGGTGCCCTTCCGTCAATTCCTTTAAGTTTCAACTTTGCAACCATACTTCCCCGGAACCCGATTTTGGTTTCCCGGAAGCTACTGAGAGCACCGAAGGTAGGTAGCGTCTCCCAATTGCTAATTGGCATCGTTTACGGTTAGAACTAGGGCGGTATCTAATCGCCTTCGATCCTCTAACTTTCGTTCTTGATTAATGAAAGCATCCTTGGCAAACGCTTTCGCTTCTGTGGGTCCTACGACGGTCTACGAATTTCACCTCTCGCGCCGTAATACCAATGCCCCCGACTACTTCTGTTAATCATTACCTCTTGGTCTATTACAAACCAACGAAACCACTCAGACCGAGGTCATGTTCCATTATTCCATGCAAAATTATTCTCGGCCAACGCCGGCCCCGGAGGACCGGACGCTTTGAACTAGCCTGCTTTGAGCACTCTAATTTGTTCAAGGTAAACGAGAGTTCCCGGGCACCATGAAGCTGGGTCGAACAAGACCTTGACCGACGAGGTCGCGGCGACAAGTCCTGACCCGTCACGGAGTAGAACGCCCAGGTACACCATTGTGAGTCGCAGCCGCGAGCGCGTACACGGACGGTCCCAACCGAGAGGCCGGGCGCCCGCGACGGACGCGAGTCTGGACGGGGTATCAACTTCGAACGTTTTAACCGCAACAACTTTAATATACGCTAGTGGAGCTGGAATTACCGCGGCTGCTGGCACCAGACTTGCCCTCCACTTGATCCTTGCAAAAGGATTTATGCTCAACTCATTCCAATTATGGACCATCGTTAGAGAGGTCCATATTGTTATTCTCGTCACTACCTCCCCGTGCCGGGATTGGGTAATTTACGCGCCTGCTGCCTTCCTTGGATGTGGTAGCCATTTCTCAGGCTCCCTCTCCGGAATCGAACCCTGATTCCCCGTTACCCGTCGCAACCATGGTAGTCCTCTACACTACCATCAATAGTTGATAGGGCAGACATTTGAAAGATCTGTCGTCAGTCGCAAGCGACCGTACGATCGGCATCCTTATCCAGATTTCAACTCAAAGCGCCCGGAGGCGATTGGTTTAACTAATAAGTGCACCAGTTCCGCCGACCCGGAGGCCAACAGTCCCGGCATAATGCATGTATTAGCTCTGGCTTTTCCACAGTTATCCAAGTAACTGTTTGGATGAGGATCTTGTAAATTATAGCTGTTATACTGAGCCTTATGCGGTTTCACTTTCTAGGAAGCTTGTACTTAGACATGCATGGCTTAACCTTTGAGACGAGCGTATATCACTGGTAGGATCAACCAGAATTCGAGTCAATTGCTTGAACACGAACTACACTCTTGATCACGCGAGGCGCAAGTCCCCCGTGACCACCGAGATTTGTTCTGTGACGCCGGAGCGTCGTTGGCGCCACTCGATAGACTGCACAAGCAGACAACGTCGGATGCATTGCACATGGCTAGCGGATCTACTCTCTGCACTGCGTCGGGTGTTCCTACGTCTGTCTGGAGACATTGCTAGGCCAGTACGGCACTCTGCGCACTCTTGCTTGTCCTCTTCGAGCGACGGGCCTCTAAGCGGGGTTGTATTCCGGTACGACACATCGACTGGTACACATTGCACGCACTAACGATCTCTCTGCACTGAATGGAACTCATTCATAACCACCGTGACGGGAGACTTTGCTAGTACGCACGATACTCTGCGCATGTGCACATGTTTTACAACCCAACCAACTTAAGCACCTAGGGGAAGTTGTGATGCCATCTGAACACCCACCGACTGATGCATTGAACGGCTAAAGTTGACCTTCAATCCGAACTGGCACTTTGCGGCGTGGAGGCAGTTGCGCGACCACTCCTATCCCAAACCAACAAAGCATGGTGTATCCTAAGTGTTCGGTACAAGCACACCACGACGGGACACATTGAACGGTTCAGCGATCTCTCTGCACTAGTGGAAGAACTCCAACGTGATACGGGAGACATTGCTCTAAACCGAACGGCATCTCTGCGCGTTTACTTGACGCACCCCAACTTGGTCAACTGTTGGACTTTTTCGTAATCACGGCGGGACACATTGAACGAGCTCTAACGGATCTCTGCACGCATGGAACATGGTGGCGGGAATCATTGCTAGAACCGAACGGCGCCTCTGCGCGATGTACAAAGCCCAACAGGAACCTCGTATCGGCTGCCGAGCCGGAGCTTGAACAACTTGGACTTTCACCTCTAATTTATATCAACTCACCACTCCCCGAGGGATCCGCAGAATTGCTTCTGGGTCCCGTATCGTTATTGCGATTCGTGTTTGCATTACACTACATTGAACTATTCCAACTTGTTTATCCGCATGGCGAACATTTGCTGCATAGAACATTTAAGTTCCACTTCGCTCTCCCCTACGTGGGTCTGAGCTTCGCTCTCAGGGAAAAAATATGCCACATTTGGTAGGGAGACCCGGTTTCATCACGCTTTGTGCCCTGCACCATATATACCCTCATAAATTTATTCATTGGATTAGATCCAAGGAACACCAGATCATGCACCACTACCCATAATAGCTCATCGAGCTTAGCGTGAATCCTTCGGGTTTCCCTAAGAAGTTCGATTGGTCTTGCAGAGTTTAAAGACAACGAAGCTTAGTTTCAAGCAATGGTTAATATACGCGTATTCAAAACCCTTAGCTGTTACAACTTTTTTACTAGAAACCATCACGACGAAGTCTTTGGGTCCGTAGACCCGTGATGTACTGCTCCAGGAACGTTTTTATAGGGTGGAAGCTCAAAATCATAGGTTAAAATCATCGGCAGAGCCCACCAGACACCACTTTTGCTTCATTAGTTCGGACTATAGGCATACGACGATTTTTATCGCGGAGGGGACGTATGACCCAAACGGGGGCTTAATGACCCACTGCCACTGCAAACCATGCTCCTACGACTAAATAGAGGTAAAAACTACGATTTGGTGCAATCTTCATGTTTGACCTCGTAGCAAGGTACCCTCCCTATAGTAGGCAATGAGCAAATGATCATAATCCCAGGAGGGCAAAAATGGGAACCCGAAAGGAAAGCGCTGTTGGCGCGCCTAAGCTACTGGCCCGTAGAGTAAAAATGGTACCCCCAACAAAGTTGTCGATTGACATTCTGATTGCACTTTTTATCATCTAGGGTGCGTTCCTTACACGTTTTGAGGGGTTTTAGCGAAAAACATGTTTTGAGCCACACGAGCTCTCCGGCCCGCTCGGTGCACATTTTTGAAAAAAGCTAGGGAGCTGCCCCTAGGTTCGGGGTGTCACAAAATATTGAAAAGTGGTCAAAAAACCGCTATCCAGAATCGGATGTAGAATCATTAGACGAACTTAAAATTGTTCTACGACCAATGTCTGCGACGTTTAGTATTCAAGATATGGCCCGCCCTAGGTCTGACCTGGCATTTTCGTGAAAATTTAAAGCATGGCCATAGGGACGGGTAAAATAGCTATTTTGAAGCAAAAACCACCTCACTTTAAATGGCCATAACTTTTGAAAAACAAGAGCTAGGGTGCGTTCTCGACACGTTTTGAGGTGTTTTAGCGAAAAACATGTTTTGAGCCACACGAGCTCTCCGGCCCGTTCGGTGCACATTTTTGAAAAAAGCTAGGGAGCTGCCCCTAGGTTCGGGGTGTCACAAAATATTGAAAAGTGGTCAAAAAACCGCTATCCAGAATCGGATGTAGAATCATTAGACGAACTTAAAATTGTTCTACGACCAATGTCTGCGACGTTTAGTATTCAAGATATGGCCCGCCCTAAGTCTGACCTGGCATTTTCGTGAAAATTTAAAGCATGGCCATAGGGACGGGTAAAATAGCTATTTTGAAGCAAAAACCACCTCACTTTAAATGGCCATAACTTTTGAAAAACAAGAGCTAGGGTGCGTTCTCGACACGTTTTGAGGTGTTTTAGCGAAAAACATGTTTTGAGCCACACGAGCTCTCCGGCCCGATCGGTGCACATTTTTGAAAAAAGCTAGGGAGCTGCCCCTAGGTTCGGGGTGTCACAAAATATTGAAAAGTGGTCAAAAAACCGCTATCCAGAATCGGATGTAGAATCATTAGACGAACTTAAAATTGTTCTACAACCCCCCAGTCCGACGCCTCGTATTCGAGATATAGCACTTTGTAGGTCTGACCGAGCAATTTTGTACTGAAATGTATGGCGGACATGTTATTCATTAAACAACATTAACTTGCATCGTGCCCTACTTCATCGGCACAGCTACTATCGACTATCTATTGTTGAAATGGATTGAGTTTGACCATTTTAGCTCTTTTCTTATGCCGTGCACCAACAGTGTGTACCGATCAGGGAAAGTACACTACGTACGCGTTCATGGATGTATATGTTGGTACAAGTTGCCGGTCGGAATAGCAGTGCACCAAAACTGTGTACCGATCAGGGAAAGTACAAGACGGAGGGCGCAGCCCGAGCGTACGCGTTCATAGATGTCCATGTTGGTACAACCTACATGTACGTACCTTGTTTTTGTATCAAAAGTTCCAATAAAGTGTTTGTATGCTTAAAATGCTTATCTCAACCGGTCACCTTTTGGCCTGCCCTTTTATAGACAGAAACCTAGAACGATACTCGCGATGTTTGTGTTTTTCCATTCGCCCGGGACGACGAAATGAGCTCTGTGCACATCGTGCAGAAAACTGTCTCCTCCTCGTATGTTTTTGTCCCTCCACGCATATAATCACCCACATTTGTGTTCAACACGGACGGCGCAGCCCGAGCGAACGCGTTAATGTTTATGTTTGTGCACACTAAAGTTACAATCCTAGGATTTGGTTATTGCGTCGCAGTGCCCGACCGTCGCGGACACCATTCTTGGACAAAAGTCCAAGTACGTAGAGTACATTCCCTAGGTATGTGCCCGTTCGTGACTTTCGTTGCGTGCTTACAGACACGCTTGGGTATGTTTACCATACAAGGTTTACTAGGAAAACCTGGGAAGGACGCTTGCCCTCCCGTTGCGGACACCATTCTTGGAAAGAAGTCCTGCTACGTAGCGTTCTTTAATGTACTTGATCAGTTTGTATTGCATTTGCTTTGTGCAATTGACTTTTGCTAATGCTCACTAAGGGGTGTTCGTTTGCGATGTGTATGATAAGCAACTGTCTATTCTAACCAGCAGTTAAATAACACTTTTCACCCAAATCATAGGAACGTAGAGTACTTTCCCTGATCGGTACACAATTTTGGTGCACCTCTAACTTCGCCAGCACTTTATCGTTACGTTTTGTGCACAACCTTGGGACATGGTGTAAGTTTCATCATTGTTATGTTTGATTCGGTTTATTATGATTGAAAAATACGCTACGTCCTAGAAATCTGAACTCGAA
>NW_024412092.1:187500-195000 GCF_016920715.1 Anopheles arabiensis | reverse complement strand
ATTGTCCATCACCCGAGTGATGGCATCAACGGTTGAACGCCCTTTACGGAAACCGTACTGGGCGTCCGAAAGTCCCCCGGTCGACTCCAGATGGGTTGTCAGCCTCCGCTGAATCAACCGCTCTAAAATTTTCCCCAGCACACTCAGCAAACAAATTGGCCGGTATGACGAGGGCTCCCCAGGTGGTTTTCCCGACTTGGTAAGCAGCACCAGTTGTTGCCGCTTCCATGCGTCGGGAAAAGTGCCTGCCTCCAGTAGCTGCTTGTAGCTTTTGGCAAAAACTTCCGGAAAAGCCAGAATTGCCGCAGCTGCAGCCATATTTGGAATATTGTCGTCCCCGGAGCTTTCTTGGGGTTGAGTGAGCGGGCAATTTCCTTCAACTCTTCCGCCAACTCCTCCTCCGAGACCGGATCCTGTGGATCCTCACCTACTCCGTCTCGGGCCACTCCATCGGGGGACGATCGGGAAAGAGCTCATTCACGATGAACTGGAGCTTATTGGCATCCCGTTCCATCGGAACCCGAGCTCCTTCCCACTGCTGCTTGCGGATTTGGTAAGCAGGGCCAAAGCCGTGCGGTTCCAATTGTTCCGGCAGATCCTGCTTGTGTTGGTCCTTGCTGAGCTTGATGGCCCGTTCCAGGGCAGCGCGTGCGTCCGACTTCATTTGACGCCTTTCCTCGCGCTGCTCCTCGGTCCGGGCCCGGTTGAACCGCCGTTTCATTCCGTGATAATGGCTGCGCAACCGATCAATCTCGGACGTCCACCAATAAACTGGCCGCCGGCCCTGTCGCCTTGGGGGTTGCCTAGGCATGGTGCCATCACAGGCCACCGTGATGGCCTGGGTAAGCTCCTCTGGCGTAGCAACATGCCCAA
Source organism: Anopheles arabiensis (assembly GCF_016920715.1). Taxonomy (NCBI): domain Eukaryota; kingdom Metazoa; phylum Arthropoda; class Insecta; order Diptera; family Culicidae; genus Anopheles; species Anopheles arabiensis. The sequence continues at coordinate 194,127 of NW_024412092.1, read as the reverse complement.
AATGTCCTGGTCCTCAAGATTTCAACGAACAAATCCTTGTCGAAGAATCTTGTGGACCACCTTCCCCCATTCGCTGCTGAGTGTACCTCGTTGTTGGCGCGCTGTCTCGGAACCCTGCCGACCACAAACTTGATAGTATTGTGGTCACTTGGGGTTTCGTCACACACGCGCCAATTGTTGTCCCCTACCAAGGAGGGGCTGCAAAAGGATACGTCCACGATGGAGTTGCGACCATTTGCCCCAATCCAAGTGCTCTGGTTGCCCTGGTTCAGGAGAACCAATCCCAGAGCAGCCGCCGCATCCATCACAACTCCCCCCCTAGATACCCTTTCCCCGTCGTTTGGCCTCCGCTCCATCCCCCATGCACCTGACCAGGCGTTTACATCACCCCCGATCACGGTGTCCCGATTCCGTGGAAGTACAGACACGATTTCGGTCCATTTGCGTTTGTACTCCTCGACAGTCAAATCGGAACCCACGGGTGGTAGGTAGACAGAACAAAAAACGATTCCCCGCATCTCGACCACAACGAAGTCCTCGCGTTGGTTGTCAATGATGCGCTGAAAAGATAATCCCCAACTGATACCACTGCTACCCGACCAGTGGTATCGGTAACTAATTGCTGTTATTATTCGGCACCCAATAGGGGTCCGAGATAATCAGAATATCACAACCCTCGGCACGAGCACTTTGCAAAAGCAAGTCTTGTGCCGTTTGGTCATGATTGAGGTTCTGTTGGAACACTCTAATCATGACTGGGCTGTGGGGTTACCTTTCCAAAGTAGCGGCAACTGCGCTGGCCCAGCGAATGCCCGATTGCATCCGGGCCCTCGCATCCCAAGCACTTCCGCTCCCTAGTGCACGGTCCCTCGTGCTTATCTTCCGCGCAGCGATGGCATTTGCTACTGCGGTCCTTGCCACGGCAACGGGCAGCAGTATGCCCGTATTCGTAGCACCGGTAGCATTGCCGCCGACGCTCCAAAAGCCGAAGCCTGCAGCATTTGCTGAAACCGACCGTGTATTGCCTTGCCAGGGCCTGGTCGGTCACCGCTATTGCTGGGCAGTCGAAAAATGCGACCAACGTACCGTAATGCGTTTTTACGGTCGTGATCTGGTCGCTGAAAATTTCAACGCCCAGCGCGGCACTCATTTCCAAAGAAATTTCTTCAGACGAAGTGCCAGGCGGAATGTTGGTGCAGTTCACCCGCACTGAGGGTGTCCGCGGACGGCATTTTGCTTTGCCATCAAGGGCCGCAGACACCTCTCTCCAAAGGGTCATCGTTTCCTGGTGCGACATTGGTGCTAGCTCCAGGAGTAGATGACCCTTAAAGTTTGTGCGGATTCTCTGCACATCCTCTTTCTTCACCGTTTCCCTAAGGATAGGCATCATGTCCGCGTGCTTGAATCCCCCAATTGATTCGAGCTCGATGGCGTTTGGCATTCGGCCGGCCCTGGGATTAGAAGCAGATGCCGGCTTTTGCTTGGGTTGGGGAGCAGAAGGTGGCGTGTTTGCGGCGAGGCTAGCTGCTTGCTCAGCTTCACGCTGCTTCTTCCTCTTCCGTCTCTCCCGGCGCACGGCGGTCTTCCCCTTTACCGTCCGCCATTCTTGCGCACCCTCTTGCCCCTCTAATGGTCCAGATCCCTGGTCCGTCGAACAAATTTCCCCTTCGCACGGTTCCTCTGCCACAACTACCTTGGCATTCCGACCCTTTCCCTTCTTCTTGCCCTTTTTCTCTTCCTGACCCACCAGCTGTTGTCCCTGTTCCCCATTTCCTCCTGTCTTGGCCTCATTCTCCCTAACTAGTGTGTTGAACATCTCCCGCATAATTCCCCCCAAAAACAGTGAGGAATTTGGTGATATCGGTCTCATCCAAAGGCAAAGATCCCGGTTGCGGCTCCTGATTAGGGCCTGCCAAAGGCCCTAATTCTTGCTCCAACACCGGGTCCTCCACCACGAGATCCTCGGTTCCCGTTCCAACATCAACTCCTGACCCCGCCTCTCCCAGCCAAATTGCTGGAAGATTGTGCAGCAGGGCTAAGACTGAGCCGATACGCTCTTCCCAATTCGAGAATTGGGGCGTCTTGGCTAAAATAGCCCTGTGCTTTACGGTGTCCCTGATAAACAGCATGAGCTCATGTTTTGCTTTTTGCAATGGGCCCATGGGATTTGACTCTGCTGGATATGCGGTAGCGAAAAATTTCCTGTCGTAAATTTGCCCTGCCTTAGAGCCCTCCCCTTGGCTGTCTTCCGCAATCTGCGGGAGAACAGAGACCCTTTTTGATTTTCCCTCCACCTCTACCGAAGAAGCTCTTCGTAGGGCAGGTGCCTTGGAAGCCATCAGCTGGGTTGTTGATGCCCGTCTACCAAAGCTGGTGGCCGAAGCCTTAGACGGGGACATCGTTCCCAGCGAGCTACGGCGGACGGAATATCTACTCGTCACTGCCTTCGAGGGACTACTTCTACGAGCTAAAGTGGAGCGTGTGTTCATCACCATTTTACTACCGGTTAGTTTCTACGGTTAAATTCTATGAGGGTTATTATGACTGTCTACTGATTTTCTAAGGAATTTCGCAAGTAGGTTGATTGATTGATTAATTAAGTAATTATTGTCAGAATAGGGATGAATTTTAATGTCAAAATTTTAATTTAAACGGGAAAATGAATTTATTGTCAAGTTTAGAAACGTTAGATGTCAATGGATTTTGCGCTGTAATCAAATTGTCAATTACTTTTTTGTCAATATGATGAGACGTTTGATGTCACTGTCATTCAAGTTATTGATAAATTGTCAAATCTATTTGAGTGTCAATGGTACCGTGATGTTTTACGTCAATGTCTAATGGATGCAATTTAATGTCATGGGAATAATCAAATAAGATGATTAAAGTTATTTTCAAATTGATGCAACGGAGAAAGTATTAACTGGGTTAGATGGTATTGATAATTAAAAGAAAAAGCTTAGGAAGCGAATTAAATGATTGGAAGCGGATTTAAGTAAACTTTAATTAAATTTAGAAAAAGGGGAATTCCATAACATGAAAGAGTTTTCCGAGATTAAAATTTTAGTTTAATAGCTGTCAGTCTATTTGTTGTCAATAACGGTAAATGTTAGGTTTAAACAAGCTGTCCAAACAATTTAAATGTCAACAGGGTATGAGTTGTGTATTTAAAGATTAAAAGAATTGAATTTATTATTGTGTAATAAATTGTAACTTGAGCATAAGCGATTTTAATATAATTTAATTGGTTGAATATAAATAATTGATTTTCAAATTATTATTTAATCGCTTGCAACTGTCAAAGAATTTTAATTATAACTGTCAACCAATTTAAGATGTCAAGGTGACGTTAGGTGTCAGATATTTTGAGCTGTCAAATTAATTGTGTGTCAACGTTAGATGTCAAGTGTTAAAATGTCAAATCAAACTATTTTGTTATTATTAAGAGAATTTATTATTAATAATTATTTAAATTATTTAAATCAGAAAACTAATAATTTTTTTTTTAATACATGCACAGAACCAGGAGAAAAAATAACTACGTGATTATTAAAACTTCTACTTGTTAAAGAGTTATTGGTTATGGTTGAAGAAGACGAATTACTATTTAAAAGAAGTTATTGGAAATTTGTTGGTAAATATTAGAATTTGTTAAATTATTTTATATGAAAACTAATACAAAGTGTATAAATGTATTAAATAATTGAGATTTGATTTTGTAAGGGAATATAACTAATTGGATTGTGATGGAAAGTATGCTTGTCTAATTGTTGAGCGTTGAATTTGAAATTGTAATTTATTAATTTGCTCTATTGTGCTTATGGCGTTGTAAGTTAATTATTTTAAATAAAGGATTTTTTTAAAACAATTATTCGTTTAAATATTCGAGTGAAAAAAAATTAAACATTAATTTTATTTTAAATTGAAAATAATTTGCTCATGGATAGAAAATGAATTAGGGATAATATTAAAATATTCGCAGATGGCTTTCTATGTGTAATTTCAGTTTTTTCAGAGTTTTCGAGATTTGAATGAGATGAATGAAATGAATGAAATTTAAGAGTGCTTAAAAGTGACAAACTACGTGAGAAGACGTGTGTGCTTCAACATTGCAGGTAAAATGGACCAAATGTCCCGTTATATTTTTGGCTATGCTACGGGATACAGGTAAAATGGCTTTCCAGTCACCTTGCTCTACGCTCCCTTACTGGAGATTTGTTTGTTAGTTTTACGAGAGTTTTGAAATTTGGTTAGGATAGATTTTGAAAATTTAAATTGTTAGTTCTACTGGTTTGGGGAATTATTCTACTTTACGAATGGTGGTTTGATTTTTTTTACTGTTGTGTGTCTTTTCAAAAATTAAAGGTATCTTTAAGTTGGATATTAAAATTTTTAATTAATCGAATGATATTGGGAAGTATACAAGGAATTTAAAGTTTATTATTATGTAACAAATTGTAACTTGAGGAACGAAATTTTAATTTAACTTAGTTGGTTAAATATAAATAATTGATTTTTTTAATTATTATTTAATCGGTTGCAACTGTCAAAGAATTTAAATTATAGCTGTCAACCAATTCAAGATGTCAAGGTGACGTTAGGTGTCCGATATTTTGAGCTGTCAGTTTGATTATATGTCAACGTCAAATGTCAAGTGTTGAAATGTCAATTCAAACTATTTTGTTATTTTTAAATTAATTAATATTAATAATTATTTAAACTATTTAAATTCATTAATTTTTTTTTTACATGCAAAGAACCGGGAGAAAAAATAACTACGTGATTATTTAACTTCTGCTTGTAAAAGGGTTATTGGTTATGGTTGGAGAAGACGAATTATTATTTAAAAGAAGTTATTGGAAATTTGTTGGTAAATATTAGAATTTGTTAAATTATTTTATATGAAAACTAATACAAAGTGTATAAATGTATTAAATAATTGAGATTAAATTTTGTAAGGGAATATAACTAATTGGATTGTGATGGAAAGTATGCTTGTCTAATTGTTGAGCGTTGAATTTGAAATTGTAATTTATTAATTTGCTCTATTGTGCTTAAGGCGATGTAAGTTAATTATTTTAAATAAAGGATTTTTTAACAATTATTCGTTTAAATATTTGAGTGAAAAAATTAAATAAATATTTTTTTTTTAATTGAAAATAATTTGCTCATGGATAAAAACTGAACTGGGGATAATTTTAAAATTTTCGCAGAAGGCTTTCTATGTGAAATTTAAGTTTTTCAGAGTTTTCGAGATTTGAATGAAATGAATGAAATGAATGAAATGAATGAAATGAATGAAATTTAAGAGTGCTTAAAAGTGACAAACTACGTGAGGAGACGTGTGTGCTTCAACGTTACAGGTAAAATGGACCAAGTGTCCCGTTATATTTTTGGCTATGCTACGGGATACAGGTAAAATGGTTTCCGGTCACTTTACTCTACGCTCTACACTGGAGATTATTTTGTTAGTTTTACGAGAGTTTTGAAATTTGGTAAGGATAGATTTTGAAAATTGAAATTGTTAGTTCTACTGGTTTGGGAAATTTTTCTACTTTACGAATGGTGGTTCAAAATATGTTTGTGAAGTGTTTTGAAAAACTATTTCTATTGTTAGTTTTTTATATATATTATGAGATTTAATGCTGAGGGGGAGAGAGAATCGAAAAAAGAAAATAAATGCAGTTTTATATAATAAGGTTTAGTTGGGGAGCTAATTGAGATTGGGTTAGGTTGTAAATGGGATTTCAAATTCTACTCTATAAAAACTTTAAACTATTTGCCGGTTTGAAAACTCTCGATGTTTCTACGCCGCTTGGAGAAAATCTCGTCGCCGGAACAGATGGAATCGGGAATCTCGCACACAGCACACACTAAGCACAATGTTCTCGCGGACCGCTCAACGAAAGCTTATTTGCTGAAGGCTTAGTTTAATTAATTACGCAGATGGCGATGCTAATAAACTAATTGTCTAATAATATTTTTAAATTCAAAGTTTGTTCTTGCGGAGGGCGATTTAATAAAATAATTTTGTTTGCTGAGGGCTTGATATAATAAATTGAATTTCTAGGGGCAAACCGTTAACTAAAATAATATATTTGTTAAAAATCATAAAATGTTTTGCAGAAGGCAACTGATAGAAAGGAATTTTATTTCTACGCGGAGGGCGATGCTAATTTCCCGACGGCAAACTGGGATTTATAAAAGGCAATTTAATAAAAATTAAAATAAAATTAAATGCAGAAGGCTTATGGCAATCGGAACGGTCAACACAAGAACACTTCACTTTTCACACACACACACACTAGTGATTCCGGCCGAAGTCTCAACGAAAGCTTGATGCAGAAGGCTTAGTTAATTTATTAAAATGCAGAAGGCAATGCTATTAGTATTAAATAATTTATATGGGCAATTTAAAGTTAATTTAAAATAATATCGAGGATAAGTTGAATGATTTGAAATTTTATCTGAACACTGAGGGTGATTCTATAGACAAAATTAAAAGGAAACTTTTTAAATAGGTTACCAATGCAGAAGGCTTATTTATTTAATAAAAATATTATATTTGAACTGCAGAAGGCAATGCTAATTTATCTTATTTTGGAATTTTCTTAATTATTAATTTAA
>NW_024412092.1:177500-180000 GCF_016920715.1 Anopheles arabiensis | reverse complement strand
TTATTGCGATTCGTGTTTGCATTACACTACATTGAACTATTCCAACTTGTTTATCCGCATGGCGAACATTTGCTGCATAGAACATTTAAGTTCCACTTCGCTCTCCCCTACGTGGGTCTGAGCTTCGCTCTCAGGGAAAAAATATGCCACATTTGGTAGGGAGACCCGGTTTCATCACGCTTTGTGCCCTGCACCATATATACCCTCATAAATTTATTCATTGGATTAGATCCAAGGAACACCAGATCATGCACCACTACCCATAATAGCTCATCGAGCTTAGCGTGAATCCTTCGGGTTTCCCTAAGAAGTTCGATTGGTCTTGCAGAGTTTAAAGACAACGAAGCTTAGTTTCAAGCAATGGTTAATATACGCGTATTCAAAACCCTTAGCTGTTACAACTTTTTTACTAGAAACCATCACGACGAAGTCTTTGGGTCCGTAGACCCGTGATGTACTGCTCCAGGGAACGTTTTTATAGGGTGGAAGCTCAAAATCATAGGTTAAAATCATCGGCAGAGCCCACCAGACACCACTTTTGCTTCATTAGTTCGGACTATAGGCATACGACGATTTTTATCGCGGAGGGACGTATGACCCAAACGGGGGCTTAATGACCCACTGCCACTGCAAACCATGCTCCTACGACTAAATAGAGGTAAAAACTACGATTTGGTGCAATCTTCATGTTTGACCTCGTAGCAAGGTACCCTCCCTATAGTAGGCAATGAGCAAATGATCATAATCCCAGGAGGGCAAAAATGGGAACCCGAAAGGAAAGCGCTGTTGGCGCGCCTAAGCTACTGGCCCGTAGAGTAAAATGGTACCCCCAACAAAGTTGTCGATTGACATTCTGATTGCACTTTTTATCATCTAGGGTGCGTTCCTTACACGTTTTGAGGGGTTTTAGCGAAAAACATGTTTTGAGCCACACGAGCTCTCCGGCCCGCTCGGTGCACATTTTTGAAAAAAGCTAGGAGCTGCCCCTAGGTTCGGGGTGTCACAAAATATTGAAAAGTGGTCAAAAAACCGCTATCCAGAATCGGATGTAGAATCATTAGACGAACTTAAAATTGTTCTACGACCAATGTCTGCGACGTTTAGTATTCAAGATATGGCCCGCCCTAGGTCTGACCTGGCATTTTCGTGAAAATTTAAAGCATGGCCATAGGGACGGGTAAAATAGCTATTTTGAAGCAAAAACCACCTCACTTTAAATGGCCATAACTTTTGAAAAACAAGAGCTAGGGTGCGTTCTCGACACGTTTTGAGGTGTTTTAGCGAAAAACATGTTTTGAGCCACACGAGCTCTCCGGCCCGTTCGGTGCACATTTTTGAAAAAAAGCTAGGGAGCTGCCCCTAGGTTCGGGGTGTCACAAAATATTGAAAAGTGGTCAAAAAACCGCTATCCAGAATCGGATGTAGAATCATTAGACGAACTTAAAATTGTTCTACGACCAATGTCTGCGACGTTTAGTATTCAAGATATGGCCCGCCCTAAGTCTGACCTGGCATTTTCGTGAAAATTTAAAGCATGGCCATAGGGACGGGTAAAATAGCTATTTTGAAGCAAAAAACCACCTCACTTTAAATGGCCATAACTTTTGAAAAACAAGAGCTAGGGTGCGTTCTCGACACGTTTTGAGGTGTTTTAGCGAAAAACATGTTTTGAGCCACACGAGCTCTCCGGCCCGATCGGTGCACATTTTTGAAAAAAGCTAGGGAGCTGCCCCTAGGTTCGGGGTGTCACAAAATATTGAAAAGTGGTCAAAAAACCGCTATCCAGAATCGGATGTAGAATCATTAGACGAACTTAAAATTGTTCTACAACCCCCCAGTCCGACGCCTCGTATTCGAGATATAGCACTTTGTAGGTCTGACCGAGCAATTTTGTACTGAAATGTATGGCGGACATGTTATTCATTAAACAACATTAACTTGCATCGTGCCCTACTTCATCGGCACAGCTACTATCGACTATCTATTGTTGAAATGGATTGAGTTTGACCATTTTAGCTCTTTTCTTATGCCGTGCACCAACAGTGTGTACCGATCAGGGAAAGTACACTACGTACGCGTTCATGGATGTATATGTTGGTACAAGTTGCCGGTCGGAATAGCAGTGCACCAAAACTGTGTACCGATCAGGAAAGTACAAGACGGAGGGCGCAGCCCGAGCGTACGCGTTCATAGATGTCCATGTTGGTACAACCTACATGTACGTACCTTGTTTTTGTATCAAAAGTTCCAATAAAGTGTTTGTATGCTTAAAATGCTTATCTCAACCGGTCACCTTTTGGCCTGCCCTTTTATAGACAGAAACCTAGAACGATACTCGCGATGTTTGTGTTTTTCCATTCGCCCGGGACGACGAAATGAGCTCTGTGCACATCGTGCAGAAAACTGTCTCCTCCTCGTATGTTTTTGTCCCTCCACGCATATAATCACCCACATTTGTGTTCAACACGGACGGCGCAGCCCGAGCGAACGCGTTAATGTT
>NW_024412092.1:157500-170000 GCF_016920715.1 Anopheles arabiensis | reverse complement strand
TTCCTCTCGGAATGGGGGCGCCATAAGGCGAGAACACGCTGCTGCTCACATTGTAGCACGCGTGCAGCCCAGAACATCTAAGGGCATCACGGACCTGTTATCGCTCAATCTCATCTTGCTAAACACAAGTTGTCCCGCTAAGCAGGGCAAACTAAGTGACGGGCACCCGTGAGGACACCCGCCACTCTAACGTCAGGTGCGCCCGGAGGCACACTACTGACAGCGTTCTAGTTAGCTTGACTGAGTCGCGTTCGTTATCGGAATTAACCAGACAAATCATTCCACGAACTAAGAACGGCCATGCACCACTACCCTTAAGTTTGAGAAAGAGCTATCAATCTGTCTTACCTCAATAAGTTCGGACCTGGTAAGTTTTCCCGTGTTGAGTCAAATTAAGCCGCAAGCTCCACTTCTTTTTTTTTTTTTAATTCATTAGGTTTTCTTTATTGGTGTTATCTAAATTTTAACCCAGAAAACCCGCTCCTTCCGGCGGGGGGTTACCACTAACGGACTCCCCCCCGCCGGGAATTCCGCCCATTTGGGCCTTTCGTTTTATTTTATTCGTAATTAGTTCAACAACAACATTCCTTTCGTTAAAGGATTTGTTTCCCGCATTTGTTCATTAAACGTGTTCCGTAAGCCGTAGTCTTTGTCCCAATCCACGCAGGTTACTCCGTATCAAGACCGAGCTATATCAGCGCGCGAAGACGTTCGCCGAAGTGACGGCAGCTCGCTCGTCCTCCGTGAGGCCAGCTCTTCTTTCAGCAAGCTGGGAACTTGGCAGCTCGTCCCACGGGGAGACTGAGCCTCTACCTCCGCTTGCCGTTGCTCCAGCCGCCGTTGCCTCTCCCTATTCCGCCTGTTGATGCGACGCTGCTCAATCTCCGCCGCCGAAGATGGGGCTCTTCCGCGTCGCTGGCGACCCTGCGGAACGTCTCCCAGCTCTCCGTCCCGACGCCTTCTCCGGTACAGTTGTTGCACGTGGTTCCGACGAAGTCGCCGCATCTCCAACGTACGTGGGGAGGGAGGCAATCCCCGGCTGCGCGGGGGATTGTTGGCGCTGGACGGCTGGCCTCCTCCTCCTCGACCTCCCCTGTCGGCTCCACTGCGTCATTTGCCGCTGCGTCGTTGGCCGCTGCGCGTGCCATGATTGCCGGAACGACCTCGTTCTCGCCGAGCCGCTCCTGCCGACGCCGCTGCCGCATTCGCCGGGCGCTGCGGTTGCGCACCTCTCGTCGCCTCAGCAATCTCCGCTCTACCTCCGCCATGTCCTCGGGCGGGCTGGCTGCTGGATCTGGCTGAGCAGCCTCAGCGACTGCCAAGGTAAGCTGCTCCTGCCGCCAGTCCTCTTGCAGCACGGAGAGGATCCGCCGAGCCGCTTGCTGGATGCGGTCCCACGACTCCGCGCTCTCCAGCAGACGACTGCCGAGGTTGTCCTCGTCGACGCCGTGCAGTAACTCCACCCGAACATCTGCGAAGCGGGGACACTCGAAGAGTACGTGGGCCACCGACTCGACCGACCCTGCGCACCTGGGACAGTCCGGGGACGGAGCGAACCCGAACACGTGCAGGAATTCGTGGACGAAGGCGTGTCCACTCAATACCTGCGAGAGGTAGAAATCTACCTCTCCGTGCTTCCGTCCCGTCCACAGGCGCACGTCTGGCACTTGTCGGTGGGCCCAACGTAAGTAACGGCTGGTGTTATTCGCCGCCTCGTTGTCCCACTGTTGCTGCCACAGCTGCAGCGATGACTCCCTTTCCTCCTGGCGAATCGCCTCTCGACTGCTGTCCGGGCTTAACTGCAGTCGGTTGTAGCAGCGGGCGTCTTCCTTCACCAGGAGGTGGTATGGCAGTTCTCCGGCTAAAACCACCGCTACCTCGCAGCTCGTGGAGTGGAAGGCGCTCGTGATGCCCTGGGCCAAGGGCCGTTGCACGCGGTCCAGAATCCGCCTGCACCACTGCAGGTCCACGGCTTCCGCCCAGACGGGTGCGCCGTAGCGGATGATGGACGCGGCCACTGCGGCGAGCAGCTTCCGCTTGCTCACTTGGGGGCCGCTGTGGTTGCGCATGACGCCACGCAATGCTCGCACCACACGGAGGGCCTTGTCCGCGACCATCTCGACGTGTGGGCGCCACGACAGGTGGTCGTGTAGCATGACCCCCAAGTAGCGGATCGACCGCTTCGAGCGCACTTCCACTCCACAGATGTTCACAGGGATGTTTTTGTATCCGCTTCGCTTGCTCGACACCATCAGCAACTCCGTCTTCTCCGGCGCCAGGGAGAGTTTGTGCCGCACCATCCAGCTGTTGACCGCTGCCACCGCTTCCTCCGCAATCGCTGCTGCGTGCTCCGGTGTTGTCCCCGCTGCCAGGATCGCAAGATCATCGGCGAATCCCACGATGGAGGCGCCCTCAGGGAGCTCTACGGCTAGCACACCGTCGTACATGATGTTCCACAATGTGGGGCCCAATATAGACCCCTGTGGAACACCTGCCGATACTCGGCGGGTAACCGGCCCGTCCGCCGTGTCGTACGTGAGCTCCCTGTCGGCGAAGTAGTCCTGCAGTATGCGGCACAACTGCACGGGGACTCCTTTCGCCTGGAGCGCCTCGGCGATGCTCTGCCAGCTAGCCGTGTTGAACGCGTTACGGACGTCCAGGGCAACAACCATGAGGCAGCGCCGGTCACGGTTGTTCGTCCTGCCAAAGGACTTCGCCCTTCGTCCCGCGTCTACGACTTGCTGTATGGCCTGCAGAGTCGATCGCCCTCGCCGGAATCCGAACTGCTGCTCAGACAGTTGCGGACTCTCTGGATCCTCGATATATTCGTTGAGCCGGTTCAACAGCAGCCGCTCCAAAGCCTTGCCTGTGTTGTCAAGCAGGCAAATCGGGCGAAATGACGACGGCTCGCCCGGTGACTTGCCTGGCTTTGGCAGGAGCACCAGTCGCTGCTTTTTCCACGGCTGCGGAAAGCAGGACGTGTCCAGGCACTCCTGAAACACCCGGCGGAAGGGCTCCGGTTGCTGCCTGAGAGCAACCGTAAGGGCGGCGTTCGGTACTCCATCAAGCCCAGGAGCCTTCCGCGGGTGCATGCTGGCTGCTATATTCTCCAGCTCGGTCAGGCCGATCGATCGGAGCGGCGCCATGTTGCCAACTCGGAGATCAGGCCACTCTACCGGCGGATGAACCGGGAACAAGGCGTCGACAATTCGCCGCAGTTCTGCTGGATCGCGTTCCGGGGCTGAGCGGGCCGCCTGGAACCAGTGGAAGACCTTCCGGAAAAAGTTTCCGGTTTCATCCTCCCTGATCGACAGCAAGAACTGGTCGAACGCCTCGTTCTTACTCGAACGAATAGCCTTCCGAAGGCTCTCTCTGGCAGCTAAGAGTTCCGTTTGGAGCTGTTCGTTGGGCGGAATGGTCCTCATCGCCATTTGCTCCTTTCTGGAGAGTTCTTCGATCATCGTCTGGATCGCCGGAGTCCACCAGTAAGCTGGCCGACCTGTGTGGTCCTGCGCTGGGAAGACCCGCGACATCGTCTCGTCGCAGACGCTGGTCAGCGACTCGACCAAGCTTTCGACGCTGTTAGCTTGACGGGCGAACCCAGTCATGGCCAGCGCTTTCCCGAAAAGCTGGGAGTCAAACTGACTGGTCTTCCAGCGCGTACCGGCATTGCTTACGCGGGCCGGGCGCTGTCCACGCCGTGCTGCCCGATCCCTCGATGATGGTGGACTCACGCCAACCTCGTACCGGACGTAACGGTGATCACTGAGCGTTACCACGTCGGGAACGCGCCAGCCTCGGGCGCTGTGCTCGCGCGGGTCGAGACGGCTGATCACACTACTGGCGAACGTAACGTCCGGTCGGCTGGGCGGAAACCGAGTTGTGTCCGCTCGGTTCCCCTTGAACGTTGGCAGACAGTCTGCCTTGTTCAGTAGCACCAGCCCGAGGTTGTCCGCCAACTGGAGAAGCTCCAAGCCCTTCGGGCAAGTCCTGCTGCTTCCCCAGTCCAGGTGCATGGCGTTGAAATCGCCGGCCAGGAGAACCCGGCTGCACCCGCGGACGATCAGGTCGATCTTTTCCATAGTGCTTCGGAACTCTGGGACTCCTGTCTGCGGCGACACATAGCAGCTCACCACAGCGATTCCACCGACGTCGGCCGCAACCACACCGAGGGTCTGACGGTGCCTGATACGCTGTATCGGCAGCCGGTTGCCGTTGACGACGATGGCAACCGTCTTACTCTCGTCCGTTACCCAATTGCCGTTATTGCGCGGTACGCAATAGGGCTCGGACAAGAGCAGAACGTCAAGACCCTCGGTGGTCAACACATGCAACGCCAGGTCCTGGGCGTTCTCGCAATGGTTGGCGTTGAACTGCAGGACGTTCAACATTGTGGTTGCGGGCCTGGGCACATGGGGGCGGCGATGCGGTGTGGGCCGCCACAAACGATGCACTTCGGATCGCAGGTGCATGATGCCGCGCGATGATCCGTGGCTCCGCATCGCAGGCATAGGCCGGAACGATCCACGCCGGCGCAGTCTGCAGTGGTGTGTCCACGCTCCAAGCAGCGGAAACAGCGAACGGCGCTTCGCTGCTGTTTTGGCGCGCTGCGCACCAGGCACGCCGAGTATCCAACAAGGATACGTTTGTCCGCCAGAAGGTCAGCGTCCCTCCGTGGAAGTCGGACACGGGCACGCTGCGTCCCATCACGACGCTCCCACAAGGACGTGGTTGCTGCAACTACTGTGCGTTCCAGCGCCCGCTGCAGGCCACGTTCCACATCCTCTTTGTGGCCAACATGTCGATGCCGGTAATCATCACCTCGGCCATCTCCGTGATGATCCGGCCAGTGGCCAAATCACCGACCTCCTCCTGGATGCGCTGCAGCAGCACAGCGGCATCTGCATCCTTTTGAGTGTAAGGCGAAGGAAGTCGCGGGTCGTGCGGTAGCCCTGATGCACGTGCTTGTTCTCCTCCGCCAGGCGCTGATTCAGGCGGATCTTTTCGAAGAGCGCCTTGTAAGAGCAGCCCTCGGCCGGCTCAAAGATGAGCTGGTCCTGCCGAGGGCGTGCTGGACGTCGTCGCTCCTGGTGCAACTGCTCGCTACGCTGCGCCTGTACAGCAGTAGGCCGCTGCTGGTGTTGTTGCTGCTGCTGTTGTTGCTGCTGCCGACGCTGTTGCTGCTGCTGCGTGCCTGCGACCGCCTGTCGCTGTGGCTGGCGCTGCTGCTGCTGTTGTTGCTGCTGCGAGCCTGTGACCTGCTGTCGCTGTGGCTGCCGCTGCTGCTGCTGTTGTTGTTGTTGATGCTGCTGCTGGTTTTCCTGCTGCTGCTGCTGCTGAGGGGGCTGCCGGGGTTTCCCCTTAGCCATGCCGCGATATTTGCGGCGGACGACCTCAGCGAAGCTGGGCTGCTCCACTTGCCGGATGTCTTCTCCCGTTGGCACCTGGTAGGCCGGGAGCGTAACCGCCGTTGTCACTGACGGACCAGGTTGTGCTTGCTGCTGTTGCCCGCGTTGCCAGCAGAGCTCCTGGCGCAATTGCTTCCCTAGATCGCGGATCTCGGCCAGCAATGCATCTCTCTCCTTCTTTGCGTCCGCTTCGGCGGAAAGCCTGGCCTGCTGCGACTCCGCAAGCTGCTTCTGCAATCCCTCAACAGTGGCCTGGAGACCTGCTACCGTCTTCATCAGTTCCGCCTTCTCCGCCTTCTCCGCCTGCAACATCAGGTGCAGACGAACCTCATTTTCCTCGTTCAAACGTGCAGCCAGGGGTGTACGTCCAGTGTCAATTTTGGCTGACACTGCGGTTTTCTTCTGAACCGCACCCATGCCGCAATCGACGGATGGCTGCCGAGGCCTCAAACTGCGATTTGAGAGTTCCATCTTCGTGGTAAACTCCCTTGTGGGTCAAGATAATCCTGGGGATCGATATGACCCCGTGGGGTCGAGATGACCCCAGGGATGCTGCGCCGCCCAGCTGCTGTGATTCTGGCCCCTGGAGGAGACGGGGAAGGGGGAGGGGGGAAAATAATTTTCCCGTGTTTTTTCACTCTAGTCAAGTCGCTCTACACCCCTCCACAGCTTCCCCGAATTTTTCAAATTTTTTCGAGCAGATTCGAAAAATTCGAGCAATTTTCGAGTTGCACGATCTGGTCGAATCGAGCAGATTCGAGCTCCCGAGGGCACTACCCACCTTCCCAGAATTTTCCGCACACTTTTTAAAAAATCGGGCAGTTTTCAAGCAGTAACGGTAAGTTCAAATTTTTGTCCCCTGGGAACTGCTCGCCGATAAAATATTTGTCGCCTGGGTATTGCTTGTCACTCAGATGTCATCACAAACTGTCAAAAATTTTTCACGATTTTCACTATTTTTTTATGGGATCGTATTGTTCGCATCGAAACTAACCCAACGGTGAAAACCGCACACAAATCCGACCAAAACTCGCGAAGTTATTAGCGATTTTCTATTAAACTCCTTTTCCGGAGACACGTGCTCCGGCGGTAGCACCCTGACACTTTTTACCACGTTGTTTTTCGGCGATTTACGTCCGTTTTTCGTCCGGTTTTTTGCATACACTCGATCACGGGCACGAACACTACCGTTTCCGGCCACTTCCGGCGCTCGTGGACCGGAATGTTATACGCACTCGCGACACACATATACTGTTGTTGTTGTTGTTGTTGTAATTCCTTACGCAAATTTTCCGCACCTTATTTTTCGCGAATTTTCGCCGGCAAACACTGTTTATCGGCTAAAAATTGTTAAACACCACCTGATTTATGGATTTCACCGCAAACCGTGTTGAAAAAGACTTATTTAACACATTTTTTAGCGAAAATAGTTCCCCATACAAAATGTATGGGGAATGTTTATCATATTTTTCCGCGTTTTTGCACCGATTTTCATGCGGTTTTCGTTCGTTGCACTTAAATTCACTCTTATGAACGATTTATACTCCAATTTGGGTCCCTCCAGGCAATTTTGCACAAAATTTCTATCTTCACCGCGGAGCAAAACACACCGTGACCGTACTGGGTGACTGCTCGAATCGCGCGCGCAAGCTCCACTTCTTGTGGTGCCCTTCCGTCAATTCCTTTAAGTTTCAACTTTGCAACCATACTTCCCCGGAACCCGATTTTGGTTTCCCGGAAGCTACTGAGAGCACCGAAGGTAGGTAGCGTCTCCCAATTGCTAATTGGCATCGTTTACGGTTAGAACTAGGGCGGTATCTAATCGCCTTCGATCCTCTAACTTTCGTTCTTGATTAATGAAAGCATCCTTGGCAAACGCTTTCGCTTCTGTGGGTCCTACGACGGTCTACGAATTTCACCTCTCGCGCCGTAATACCAATGCCCCCGACTACTTCTGTTAATCATTACCTCTTGGTCTATTACAAACCAACGAAACCACTCAGACCGAGGTCATGTTCCATTATTCCATGCAAAATTATTCTCGGCCAACGCCGGCCCCGGAGGACCGGACGCTTTGAACTAGCCTGCTTTGAGCACTCTAATTTGTTCAAGGTAAACGAGAGTTCCCGGGCACCATGAAGCTGGGTCGAACAAGACCTTGACCGACGAGGTCGCGGCGACAAGTCCTGACCCGTCACGGAGTAGAACGCCCAGGTACACCATTGTGAGTCGCAGCCGCGAGCGCGTACACGGACGGTCCCAACCGAGAGGCCGGGCGCCCGCGACGGACGCGAGTCTGGACGGGGTATCAACTTCGAACGTTTTAACCGCAACAACTTTAATATACGCTAGTGGAGCTGGAATTACCGCGGCTGCTGGCACCAGACTTGCCCTCCACTTGATCCTTGCAAAAGGATTTATGCTCAACTCATTCCAATTATGGACCATCGTTAGAGAGGTCCATATTGTTATTCTCGTCACTACCTCCCCGTGCCGGGATTGGGTAATTTACGCGCCTGCTGCCTTCCTTGGATGTGGTAGCCATTTCTCAGGCTCCCTCTCCGGAATCGAACCCTGATTCCCCGTTACCCGTCGCAACCATGGTAGTCCTCTACACTACCATCAATAGTTGATAGGGCAGACATTTGAAAGATCTGTCGTCAGTCGCAAGCGACCGTACGATCGGCATCCTTATCCAGATTTCAACTCAAAGCGCCCGGAGGCGATTGGTTTAACTAATAAGTGCACCAGTTCCGCCGACCCGGAGGCCAACAGTCCCGGCATAATGCATGTATTAGCTCTGGCTTTTCCACAGTTATCCAAGTAACTGTTTGGATGAGGATCTTGTAAATTATAGCTGTTATACTGAGCCTTATGCGGTTTCACTTTCTAGGAAGCTTGTACTTAGACATGCATGGCTTAACCTTTGAGACGAGCGTATATCACTGGTAGGATCAACCAGAATTCGAGTCAATTGCTTGAACACGAACTACACTCTTGATCACGCGAGGCGCAAGTCCCCGTGACCACCGAGATTTGTTCTGTGACGCCGGAGCGTCGTTGGCGCCACTCGATAGACTGCACAAGCAGACAACGTCGGATGCATTGCACATGGCTAGCGGATCTACTCTCTGCACTGCGTCGGGTGTTCCTACGTCTGTCTGGAGACATTGCTAGGCCAGTACGGCACTCTGCGCACTCTTGCTTGTCCTCTTCGAGCGACGGGCCTCTAAGCGGGGTTGTATTCCGGTACGACACATCGACTGGTACACATTGCACGCACTAACGATCTCTCTGCACTGAATGGAACTCATTCATAACCACCGTGACGGGAGACTTTGCTAGTACGCACGATACTCTGCGCATGTGCACATGTTTTACAACCCAACCAACTTAAGCACCTAGGGGAAGTTGTGATGCCATCTGAACACCCACCGACTGATGCATTGAACGGCTAAAGTTGACCTTCAATCCGAACTGGCACTTTGCGGCGTGGAGGCAGTTGCGCGACCACTCCTATCCCAAACCAACAAAGCATGGTGTATCCTAAGTGTTCGGTACAAGCACACCACGACGGGACACATTGAACGGTTCAGCGATCTCTCTGCACTAGTGGAAGAACTCCAACGTGATACGGGAGACATTGCTCTAAACCGAACGGCATCTCTGCGCGTTTACTTGACGCACCCCCAACTTGGTCAACTGTTGGACTTTTTCGTAATCACGGCGGGACACATTGAACGAGCTCTAACGGATCTCTGCACGCATGGAACATGGTGGCGGGAATCATTGCTAGAACCGAACGGCGCCTCTGCGCGATGTACAAAGCCCAACAGGAACCTCGTATCGGCTGCCGAGCCGGAGCTTGAACAACTTGGACTTTCACCTCTAATTTATATCAACTCACCACTCCCCGAGGGATCCGCAGAATTGCTTCTGGGTCCCGTATCGTTATTTGCGATTCGTGTTTGCATTACACTACATTGAACTATTCCAACTTGTTTATCCGCATGGCGAACATTTGCTGCATAGAACATTTAAGTTCCACTTCGCTCTCCCCTACGTGGGTCTGAGCTTCGCTCTCAGGAAAAAATATGCCACATTTGGTAGGGAGACCCGGTTTCATCACGCTTTGTGCCCTGCACCATATATACCCTCATAAATTTATTCATTGGATTAGATCCAAGGAACACCAGATCATGCACCACTACCCATAATAGCTCATCGAGCTTAGCGTGAATCCTTCGGGTTTCCCTAAGAAGTTCGATTGGTCTTGCAGAGTTTAAAGACAACGAAGCTTAGTTTCAAGCAATGGTTAATATACGCGTATTCAAAACCCTTAGCTGTTACAACTTTTTACTAGAAACCATCACGACGAAGTCTTTGGGTCCGTAGACCCGTGATGTACTGCTCCAGGAACGTTTTTATAGGGTGGAAGCTCAAAATCATAGGTTAAAATCATCGGCAGAGCCCACCAGACACCACTTTTGCTTCATTAGTTCGGACTATAGGCATACGACGATTTTTATCGCGGAGGGACGTATGACCCAAACGGGGGCTTAATGACCCACTGCCACTGCAAACCATGCTCCTACGACTAAATAGAGGTAAAAACTACGATTTGGTGCAATCTTCATGTTTGACCTCGTAGCAAGGTACCCTCCTATAGTAGGCAATGAGCAAATGATCATAATCCCAGGAGGGCAAAAATGGGAACCCGAAAGGAAAGCGCTGTTGGCGCGCCTAAGCTACTGGCCCGTAGAGTAAAAATGGTACCCCCAACAAAGTTGTCGATTGACATTCTGATTGCACTTTTTATCATCTAGGGTGCGTTCCTTACACGTTTTGAGGGGTTTTAGCGAAAAACATGTTTTGAGCCACACGAGCTCTCCGGCCCGCTCGGTGCACATTTTTGAAAAAAGCTAGGGAGCTGCCCCTAGGTTCGGGGTGTCACAAAATATTGAAAAGTGGTCAAAAAACCGCTATCCAGAATCGGATGTAGAATCATTAGACGAACTTAAAATTGTTCTACGACCAATGTCTGCGACGTTTAGTATTCAAGATATGGCCCGCCCTAGGTCTGACCTGGCATTTTCGTGAAAATTTAAAGCATGGCCATAGGGACGGGTAAAATAGCTATTTTGAAGCAAAAACCACCTCACTTTAAATGGCCATAACTTTTGAAAAACAAGAGCTAGGGTGCGTTCTCGACACGTTTTGAGGTGTTTTAGCGAAAAACATGTTTTGAGCCACACGAGCTCTCCGGCCCGTTCGGTGCACATTTTTGAAAAAAGCTAGGGAGCTGCCCCTAGGTTCGGGGTGTCACAAAATATTGAAAAGTGGTCAAAAAACCGCTATCCAGAATCGGATGTAGAATCATTAGACGAACTTAAAATTGTTCTACGACCAATGTCTGCGACGTTTAGTATTCAAGATATGGCCCGCCCTAAGTCTGACCTGGCATTTTCGTGAAAATTTAAAGCATGGCCATAGGGACGGGTAAAATAGCTATTTTGAAGCAAAAACCACCTCACTTTAAATGGCCATAACTTTTGAAAAACAAGAGCTAGGGTGCGTTCTCGACACGTTTTGAGGTGTTTTAGCGAAAAACATGTTTTGAGCCACACGAGCTCTCCGGCCCGATCGGTGCACATTTTTGAAAAAAGCTAGGGAGCTGCCCCTAGGTTCGGGGTGTCACAAAATATTGAAAAGTGGTCAAAAAACCGCTATCCAGAATCGGATGTAGAATCATTAGACGAACTTAAAATTGTTCTACAACCCCCCAGTCCGACGCCTCGTATTCGAGATATAGCACTTTGTAGGTCTGACCGAGCAATTTTGTACTGAAATGTATGGCGGACATGTTATTCATTAAACAACATTAACTTGCATCGTGCCCTACTTCATCGGCACAGCTACTATCGACTATCTATTGTTGAAATGGATTGAGTTTGACCATTTTAGCTCTTTTCTTATGCCGTGCACCAACAGTGTGTACCGATCAGGGAAAGTACACTACGTACGCGTTCATGGATGTATATGTTGGTACAAGTTGCCGGTCGGAATAGCAGTGCACCAAAACTGTGTACCGATCAGGAAAGTACAAGACGGAGGGCGCAGCCCGAGCGTACGCGTTCATAGATGTCCATGTTGGTACAACCTACATGTACGTACCTTGTTTTTGTATCAAAAGTTCCAATAAAGTGTTTGTATGCTTAAAATGCTTATCTCAACCGGTCACCTTTTGGCCTGCCCTTTTATAGACAGAAACCTAGAACGATACTCGCGATGTTTGTGTTTTTCCATTCGCCCGGGACGACGAAATGAGCTCTGTGCACATCGTGCAGAAAACTGTCTCCTCCTCGTATGTTTTTGTCCCTCCACGCATATAATCACCCACATTTGTGTTCAACACGGACGGCGCAGCCCGAGCGAACGCGTTAATGTTTATGTTTGTGCACACTAAAGTTACAATCCTAGGATTTGGTTATTGCGTCGCAGTGCCCGACCGTCGCGGACACCATTCTTGGACAAAAGTCCAAGTACGTAGAGTACATTCCCTAGGTATGTGCCCGTTCGTGACTTTCGTTGCGTGCTTACAGACACGCTTGGGTATGTTTACCATACAAGGTTTACTAGGAAAACCTGGGAAGGACGCTTGCCCTCCCGTTGCGGACACCATTCTTGGAAAGAAGTCCTGCTACGTAGCGTTCTTTAATGTACTTGATCAGTTTGTATTGCATTTGCTTTGTGCAATTGACTTTTGCTAATGCTCACTAAGGGGTGTTCGTTTGCGATGTGTATGATAAGCAACTGTCTATTCTAACCAGCAGTTAAATAACACTTTTCACCCAAATCATAGGAACGTAGAGTACTTTCCCTGATCGGTACACAATTTTGGTGCACCTCTAACTTCGCCAGCACTTTATCGTTACGTTTTGTGCACAACCTTGGGACATGGTGTAAGTTTCATCATTGTTATGTTTGATTCGGTTTATTATGATTGAAAAATACGCTACGTCCTAGAAATCTGAACTCGAATACTTTTGCCACGTTGCGCAAAAAGCTACTGAGCAACTCCTAGCCGTTTAC
>NW_024412092.1:150000-152500 GCF_016920715.1 Anopheles arabiensis | reverse complement strand
CAACATACCAACTTTCAGCGCCTCATTCGGGATACCATCTGGTCCCGGCGCCTTCTTGTTGGGTAGTCTCCTGGCAACCGCAAGAATCTCATCATTAGTTACCCTTTCAAACTCTCGTGGCTGATCGATACGATATTCAGGCCACACCGTGTTTGGGTGAGTAGGAAAAAGCTCGCTCACCACTTCCCTAAACTCGTCCAATGTCATGGTTCGGGGTCCAATCGAACCCTCGGCCACTTTCTTGAACGTATGATATACAATACCAAATGATGCGTTGTTCGCTGTTCCCAGGAACTCTTTCCACTTCCTCTGTCGGGTATGCTTGATCAATCGCTTGAGGGCATTCCGTGCCACCTTGAACTCGTCCCTAAAAGTAGAATAGAGATCAGTATTAAAAGCTCTTTGCGCTAATCGATCGCGGTGTTTGCACTCTTTGCGAAGTGCCTCAATCTCTAACGTCCACCAAAATGCACTCTTGTTAGGAGTGTACCTCTTACGTTTAGTCATCGTCGCATTACACGCCGTGACAAGTATACGCATTAAGTCTTCGCTTGTTGTGACCTCAGTCTCAAAAGCGGCTTGCATCATAACTTCAAATATATCTTTGCTAAAATACTTGATGCTCCATCCCGTTATGGGTCGGGACAGATTACGCACGCTTTGCGTCTCAAGATCTATTCGTATTGCACGATGATCAGAGTTCATATAGCTAGATAACACCTCCCACTTAAATGATCTTGCTACGGTTCGGCTCGCAAAAGTAAGATCAACTACTGACGTGCGCCCTGGTCCAACATAAGTTGGGGTGCTGCCGTCGTTCAATAAAATTGCGTCAATCTGCGCAAAGGTTGATAAAACCAACTCACCTCTTCGTTTCTGGGTTTCTCCACGCTCGCCAAGTTGGTTGTTCCAACTTGATGACCAAGCGTTGAAGTCCCCCGATAACGAATTTGTGGATACCGGTTACGGCCATTACCGTGTTATCCAACATGTTCTGGAACTCTTCCATACTAAATCTAGGTGGCGCGTAAACGCTAACCACTCGCATATCACCTATGTCAACTATCATTAAACCCTTCAGAGCCTTACTGACTACCTTAACTGGTAAGTCCGCGTTAACCACTACCGCTGCTGTGTTATCGTCGTTGCGTAACACTTTGACGTTGGTTGTTGCCAGATACGGATCTGCAATCAACACTATATCCGCAGATTCTTCCCTAATCGTTTGCCACATTAATTGAAATGCAGCATAACTATGATTCTGGTTATGTTGTAGCAACCTAACCATTATTATCTAATCGTTCGCCTACGGGGACACATATAACTGCCCGTTGCGTGAAGGTTCTGTGACCTCGTACCGCAATCCAAACACTTGACAGAGTTGGTACAAGCTTGCTTCTTGTGTCCACTCAAACCGCATTTCCAGCACAGATTACTTCTGTCTGGTTCCCTACAATGGTAGCTCGTATGGCCTACCTTCCAACACTTATAGCATTTCTGCTCTTCCATAACCTCGCGGATATGGCATATCGACCAACCAACTTTCAGCTTTCCCAAATTCAAGAAGCTTTGAAAGTCTGGCAGCGATACGTTGATCCGTGCCCACTGCGTACCGGCCGCGCGGCCTTTCTTCATTTTGATACGATCTGTTTCTATCTCGATGTTGAGCTGTGCTTTGACAGACTCCGCAACCTCCTCTGGGGTGGTAATTTCATCGAGATGCATGATCTCAATCATTTTAGAAGGAGCTAGCGTTCTCACTGACGCCTTGCCCTTCACCGCTTCCTTAACCTTTGGGGCAATTGCACTAGCAGAACTACCCTGCTTAAGTTCTAGCAACATGCCTCCATTCTGGACCCGTCGGACCTTAGAGATTGTCTCTCCAACCGATTTAAGAGCATCGGACTGCTTCATTTCCTTGAGCAATTTCGCCAGCTCCTCGGAAGTGCAGTCCGATATCAGCAGAGCCTCAGGCCGCTTTCTGGGCTTATTCTGCTTCTTCTTGCTCTTCTTCTTCTTCCTCTTATTAATTCTACCCTCATTAATATTCGGTCCGTTTCTCGGACTTGGAATATTTTCCACCGCTTCCCTAACAGAGGTCAACCTCGATGGTTGTTGTTGTTGTTGTTGCAATCTTTGCAACCCACTTGGACCAGGCTGTTGGTCATCAGCCACTGGTCTTCTGCCTTTTCGCGTTTGCGGCCCGAATCCATCGTTACCGTCAAACGACGTTTGCGTTTGACGGTCGAGGACCTGCTGCATGCGATTTACGGCTCTGTACCTTCGAAATTCGGACATTACCTCATCGAGGAAGTCCATCATTACCGTAACTAGCGTAAAATGGGAAGACTCATCATCGAGTTTGCTTATCCCAAAACGCATCGCCTCCATTCGATCTTGAAGATCCATGAACGCTTGGTCCGGATCTTTCTTGTCAACCCCTTGGTCTTTTGACCTTCTTAGTTTTCGTGTTACTCATTCTATTGGGCTCAAACTCAGG
>NW_024412092.1:140000-142500 GCF_016920715.1 Anopheles arabiensis | reverse complement strand
CAATGGTTAATATACGCGTATTCAAAACCCTTAGCTGTTACAACTTTTTACTAGAAACCATCACGACGAAGTCTTTGGGTCCGTAGACCCGTGATGTACTGCTCCAGGAACGTTTTTATAGGGTGGAAGCTCAAAATCATAGGTTAAAATCATCGGCAGAGCCCACCAGACACCACTTTTGCTTCATTAGTTCGGACTATAGGCATACGACGATTTTTATCGCGGAGGGACGTATGACCCAAACGGGGGCTTAATGACCCACTGCCACTGCAAACCATGCTCCTACGACTAAATAGAGGTAAAACTACGATTTGGTGCAATCTTCATGTTTGACCTCGTAGCAAGGTACCCTCCCTATAGTAGGCAATGAGCAAATGATCATAATCCCAGGAGGGCAAAAATGGGAACCCGAAAGGAAAGCGCTGTTGGCGCGCCTAAGCTACTGGCCCGTAGAGTAAAAATGGTACCCCAACAAAGTTGTCGATTGACATTCTGATTGCACTTTTATCATCTAGGGTGCGTTCCTTACACGTTTTGAGGGTTTTAGCGAAAAACATGTTTTGAGCCACACGAGCTCTCCGGCCCGCTCGGTGCACATTTTTGAAAAAGCTAGGAGCTGCCCCTAGGTTCGGGGTGTCACAAAATATTGAAAAGTGGTCAAAAACCGCTATCCAGAATCGGATGTAGAATCATTAGACGAACTTAAAATTGTTCTACGACCAATGTCTGCGACGTTTAGTATTCAAGATATGGCCCGCCCTAGGTCTGACCTGGCATTTTCGTGAAAATTTAAAGCATGGCCATAGGGACGGGTAAAATAGCTATTTTGAAGCAAAAACCACCTCACTTTAAATGGCCATAACTTTTGAAAAACAAGAGCTAGGGTGCGTTCTCGACACGTTTTGAGGTGTTTTAGCGAAAAACATGTTTTGAGCCACACGAGCTCTCCGGCCCGTTCGGTGCACATTTTTGAAAAAGCTAGGAGCTGCCCCTAGGTTCGGGGTGTCACAAAATATTGAAAAGTGGTCAAAAACCGCTATCCAGAATCGGATGTAGAATCATTAGACGAACTTAAAATTGTTCTACGACCAATGTCTGCGACGTTTAGTATTCAAGATATGGCCCGCCCTAGGTCTGACCTGGCATTTTCGTGAAAATTTAAAGCATGGCCATAGGGACGGGTAAAATAGCTATTTTGAAGCAAAAACCACCTCACTTTAAATGGCCATAACTTTTGAAAAACAAGAGCTAGGGTGCGTTCTCGACACGTTTTGAGGTGTTTTAGCGAAAAACATGTTTTGAGCCACACGAGCTCTCCGGCCCGATCGGTGCACATTTTTGAAAAAGCTAGGAGCTGCCCCTAGGTTCGGGGTGTCACAAAATATTGAAAAGTGGTCAAAAACCGCTATCCAGAATCGGATGTAGAATCATTAGACGAACTTAAAATTGTTCTACAACCCCCAGTCCGACGCCTCGTATTCGAGATATAGCACTTTGTAGGTCTGACCGAGCAATTTTGTACTGAAATGTATGGCGGACATGTTATTCATTAAACAACATTAACTTGCATCGTGCCCTACTTCATCGGCACAGCTACTATCGACTATCTATTGTTGAAATGGATTGAGTTTGACCATTTTAGCTCTTTTCTTATGCCGTGCACCAACAGTGTGTACCGATCAGGGAAAGTACACTACGTACGCGTTCATGGATGTATATGTTGGTACAAGTTGCCGGTCGGAATAGCAGTGCACCAAAACTGTGTACCGATCAGGAAAGTACAAGACGGAGGGCGCAGCCCGAGCGTACGCGTTCATAGATGTCCATGTTGGTACAACCTACATGTACGTACCTTGTTTTTGTATCAAAAGTTCCAATAAAGTGTTTGTATGCTTAAAATGCTTATCTCAACCGGTCACCTTTTGGCCTGCCCTTTTATAGACAGAAACCTAGAACGATACTCGCGATGTTTGTGTTTTTCCATTCGCCCGGGACGACGAAATGAGCTCTGTGCACATCGTGCAGAAAACTGTCTCCTCCTCGTATGTTTTTGTCCCTCCACGCATATAATCACCCACATTTGTGTTCAACACGGACGGCGCAGCCCGAGCGAACGCGTTAATGTTTATGTTTGTGCACACTAAAGTTACAATCCTAGGATTTGGTTATTGCGTCGCAGTGCCCGACCGTCGCGGACACCATTCTTGGACAAAAGTCCAAGTACGTAGAGTACATTCCCTAGGTATGTGCCCGTTCGTGACTTTCGTTGCGTGCTTACAGACACGCTTGGGTATGTTTACCATACAAGGTTTACTAGGAAAACCTGGGAAGGACGCTTGCCCTCCCGTTGCGGACACCATTCTTGGAAAGAAGTCCTGCTACGTAGCGTTCTTTAATGTACTTGATCAGTTTGTATTGCATTTGCTTTGTGCAATTGACTTTTGCTAATGCTCACTAAGGGGTGTTCGTTTGCGATGTGTATGATAAGCAACTGTCTATT
>NW_024412092.1:127500-132500 GCF_016920715.1 Anopheles arabiensis | reverse complement strand
TTGAGTCAAATTAAGCCGCAAGCTCCACTTCTTTTTTTTTTTTTTTAATTCATTAGGTTTTCTTTATTGGTGTTATCTAAATTTTAACCCAGAAAACCCGCTCCTTCCGGCGGGGGGTTACCACTAACGGACTCCCCCCCGCCGGGAATTCCGCCCATTTGGGCCTTTCGTTTTATTTTATTCGTAATTAGTTCAACAACAACATTCCTTTCGTTAAAGGATTTGTTTCCCGCATTTGTTCATTAAACGTGTTCCGTAAGCCGTAGTCTTTGTCCCAATCCACGCAGGTTACTCCGTATCAAGACCGAGCTATATCAGCGCGCGAAGACGTTCGCCGAAGTGACGGCAGCTCGCTCGTCCTCCGTGAGGCCAGCTCTTCTTTCAGCAAGCTGGGAACTTGGCAGCTCGTCCCACGGGGAGACTGAGCCTCTACCTCCGCTTGCCGTTGCTCCAGCCGCCGTTGCCTCTCCTATTCCGCCTGTTGATGCGACGCTGCTCAATCTCCGCCGCCGAAGATGGGGCTCTTCCGCGTCGCTGGCGACCCTGCGGAACGTCTCCCAGCTCTCCGTCCCGACGCCTTCTCCGGTACAGTTGTTGCACGTGGTTCCGACGAAGTCGCCGCATCTCCAACGTACGTGGGGAGGAGGCAATCCCCGGCTGCGCGGGGGATTGTTGGCGCTGGACGGCTGGCCTCCTCCTCCTCGACCTCCCTGTCGGCTCCACTGCGTCATTTGCCGCTGCGTCGTTGGCCGCTGCGCGTGCCATGATTGCCGGAACGACCTCGTTCTCGCCGAGCCGCTCCTGCCGACGCCGCTGCCGCATTCGCCGGGCGCTGCGGTTGCGCACCTCTCGTCGCCTCAGCAATCTCCGCTCTACCTCCGCCATGTCCTCGGGCGGGCTGGCTGCTGGATCTGGCTGAGCAGCCTCAGCGACTGCCAAGGTAAGCTGCTCCTGCCGCCAGTCCTCTTGCAGCACGGAGAGGATCCGCCGAGCCGCTTGCTGGATGCGGTCCCACGACTCCGCGCTCTCCAGCAGACGACTGCCGAGGTTGTCCTCGTCGACGCCGTGCAGTAACTCCACCCGAACATCTGCGAAGCGGGGACACTCGAAGAGTACGTGGGCCACCGACTCGACCGACCCTGCGCACCTGGGACAGTCCGGGGACGGAGCGAACCCGAACACGTGCAGGAATTCGTGGACGAAGGCGTGTCCACTCAATACCTGCGAGAGGTAGAAATCTACCTCTCCGTGCTTCCGTCCCGTCCACAGGCGCACGTCTGGCACTTGTCGGTGGGCCCAACGTAAGTAACGGCTGGTGTTATTCGCCGCCTCGTTGTCCCACTGTTGCTGCCACAGCTGCAGCGATGACTCCTTTCCTCCTGGCGAATCGCCTCTCGACTGCTGTCCGGGCTTAACTGCAGTCGGTTGTAGCAGCGGGCGTCTTCCTTCACCAGGAGGTGGTATGGCAGTTCTCCGGCTAAAACCACCGCTACCTCGCAGCTCGTGGAGTGGAAGGCGCTCGTGATGCCCTGGGCCAAGGGCCGTTGCACGCGGTCCAGAATCCGCCTGCACCACTGCAGGTCCACGGCTTCCGCCCAGACGGGTGCGCCGTAGCGGATGATGGACGCGGCCACTGCGGCGAGCAGCTTCCGCTATGCTCACTTGGGGCCGCTGTGGTTGCGCATGACGCCACGCAATGCTCGCACCACACGGAGGGCCTTGTCCGCGACCATCTCGACGTGTGGGCGCCACGACAGGTGGTCGTGTAGCATGACCCCAAGTAGCGGATCGACCGCTTCGAGCGCACTTCCACTCCACAGATGTTCACAGGGATGTTTTTGTATCCGCTTCGCTTGCTCGACACCATCAGCAACTCCGTCTTCTCCGGCGCCAGGAGAGTTTGTGCCGCACCATCCAGCTGTTGACCGCTGCCACCGCTTCCTCCGCAATCGCTGCTGCGTGCTCCGGTGTTGTCCCCGCTGCCAGGATCGCAAGATCATCGGCGAATCCCACGATGGAGGCGCCCTCAGGGAGCTCTACGGCTAGCACACCGTCGTACATGATGTTCCACAATGTGGGGCCCAATATAGACCCCTGTGGAACACCTGCCGATACTCGGCGGGTAACCGGCCCGTCCGCCGTGTCGTACGTGAGCTCCCTGTCGGCGAAGTAGTCCTGCAGTATGCGGCACAACTGCACGGGGACTCCTTTCGCCTGGAGCGCCTCGGCGATGCTCTGCCAGCTAGCCGTGTTGAACGCGTTACGGACGTCCAGGGCAACAACCATGAGGCAGCGCCGGTCACGGTTGTTCGTCCTGCCAAAGGACTTCGCCCTTCGTCCCGCGTCTACGACTTGCTGTATGGCCTGCAGAGTCGATCGCCCTCGCCGGAATCCGAACTGCTGCTCAGACAGTTGCGGACTCTCTGGATCCTCGATATATTCGTTGAGCCGGTTCAACAGCAGCCGCTCCAAAGCCTTGCCTGTGTTGTCAAGCAGGCAAATCGGGCGAAATGACGACGGCTCGCCCGGTGACTTGCCTGGCTTTGGCAGGAGCACCAGTCGCTGCTTTTTCCACGGCTGCGGAAAGCAGGACGTGTCCAGGCACTCCTGAAACACCCGGCGGAAGGGCTCCGGTTGCTGCCTGAGAGCAACCGTAAGGGCGGCGTTCGGTACTCCATCAAGCCCAGGAGCCTTCCGCGGGTGCATGCTGGCTGCTATATTCTCCAGCTCGGTCAGGCCGATCGATCGGAGCGGCGCCATGTTGCCAACTCGGAGATCAGGCCACTCTACCGGCGGATGAACCGGGAACAAGGCGTCGACAATTCGCCGCAGTTCTGCTGGATCGCGTTCCGGGGCTGAGCGGGCCGCCTGGAACCAGTGGAAGACCTTCCGGAAAAAGTTTCCGGTTTCATCCTCCTGATCGACAGCAAGAACTGGTCGAACGCCTCGTTCTTACTCGAACGAATAGCCTTCCGAAGGCTCTCTCTGGCAGCTAAGAGTTCCGTTTGGAGCTGTTCGTTGGGCGGAATGGTCCTCATCGCCATTTGCTCCTTTCTGGAGAGTTCTTCGATCATCGTCTGGATCGCCGGAGTCCACCAGTAAGCTGGCCGACCTGTGTGGTCCTGCGCTGGGAAGACCCGCGACATCGTCTCGTCGCAGACGCTGGTCAGCGACTCGACCAAGCTTTCGACGCTGTTAGCTTGACGGGCGAACCCAGTCATGGCCAGCGCTTTCCCGAAAAGCTGGGAGTCAAACTGACTGGTCTTCCAGCGCGTACCGGCATTGCTTACGCGGGCCGGGCGCTGTCCACGCCGTGCTGCCCGATCCCTCGATGATGGTGGACTCACGCCAACCTCGTACCGGACGTAACGGTGATCACTGAGCGTTACCACGTCGGGAACGCGCCAGCCTCGGGCGCTGTGCTCGCGCGGGTCGAGACGGCTGATCACACTACTGGCGAACGTAACGTCCGGTCGGCTGGGCGGAAACCGAGTTGTGTCCGCTCGGTTCCCTTGAACGTTGGCAGACAGTCTGCCTTGTTCAGTAGCACCAGCCCGAGGTTGTCCGCCAACTGGAGAAGCTCCAAGCCCTTCGGGCAAGTCCTGCTGCTTCCCCAGTCCAGGTGCATGGCGTTGAAATCGCCGGCCAGGAGAACCCGGCTGCACCCGCGGACGATCAGGTCGATCTTTTCCATAGTGCTTCGGAACTCTGGGACTCCTGTCTGCGGCGACACATAGCAGCTCACCACAGCGATTCCACCGACGTCGGCCGCAACCACACCGAGGGTCTGACGGTGCCTGATACGCTGTATCGGCAGCCGGTTGCCGTTGACGACGATGGCAACCGTCTTACTCTCGTCCGTTACCCAATTGCCGTTATTGCGCGGTACGCAATAGGGCTCGGACAAGAGCAGAACGTCAAGACCCTCGGTGGTCAACACATGCAACGCCAGGTCCTGGGCGTTCTCGCAATGGTTGGCGTTGAACTGCAGGACGTTCAACATTGTGGTTGCGGGCCTGGGCACATGGGGGCGGCGATGCGGTGTGGGCCGCCACAAACGATGCACTTCGGATCGCAGGTGCATGATGCCGCGCGATGATCCGTGGCTCCGCATCGCAGGCATAGGCCGGAACGATCCACGCCGGCGCAGTCTGCAGTGGTGTGTCCACGCTCCAAGCAGCGGAAACAGCGAACGGCGCTTCGCTGCTGTTTTGGCGCGCTGCGCACCAGGCACGCCGAGTATCCAACAAGGATACGTTTGTCCGCCAGAAGGTCAGCGTCCCTCCGTGGAAGTCGGACACGGGCACGCTGCGTCCCATCACGACGCTCCCACAAGGACGTGGTTGCTGCAACTACTGTGCGTTCCAGCGCCCGCTGCAGGCCACGTTCCACATCCTCTTTGTGGCCAACATGTCGATGCCGGTAATCATCACCTCGGCCATCTCCGTGATGATCCGGCCAGTGGCCAAATCACCGACCTCCTCCTGGATGCGCTGCAGCAGCACAGCGGCATCTGCATCCTTTTGAGTGTAAGGCGAAGGAAGTCGCGGGTCGTGCGGTAGCCCTGATGCACGTGCTTGTTCTCCTCCGCCAGGCGCTGATTCAGGCGGATCTTTTCGAAGAGCGCCTTAAGAGCAGCCCTCGGCCGGCTCAAAGATGAGCTGGTCCTGCCGAGGGCGTGCTGGACGTCGTCGCTCCTGGTGCAACTGCTCGCTACGCTGCGCCTGTACAGCAGTAGGCCGCTGCTGGTGTTGTTGCTGCTGCTGTTGTTGCTGCTGCCGACGCTGTTGCTGCTGCTGCGTGCCTGCGACCGCCTGTCGCTGTGGCTGGCGCTGCTGCTGCTGTTGTTGCTGCTGCGAGCCTGTGACCTGCTGTCGCTGTGGCTGCCGCTGCTGCTGCTGTTGTTGTTGTTGATGCTGCTGCTGGTTTTCCTGCTGCTGCTGCTGCTGAGGGGCTGCCGGGGTTTCCCTTAGCCATGCCGCGATATTTGCGGCGGACGA
>NW_024412092.1:120000-122500 GCF_016920715.1 Anopheles arabiensis | reverse complement strand
AGAATCATTAGACGAACTTAAAATTGTTCTACGACCAATGTCTGCGACGTTTAGTATTCAAGATATGGCCCGCCCTAGGTCTGACCTGGCATTTTCGTGAAAATTTAAAGCATGGCCATAGGGACGGGTAAAATAGCTATTTTGAAGCAAAAACCACCTCACTTTAAATGGCCATAACTTTTGAAAAACAAGAGCTAGGGTGCGTTCTCGACACGTTTTGAGGTGTTTTAGCGAAAAACATGTTTTGAGCCACACGAGCTCTCCGGCCCGTTCGGTGCACATTTTGAAAAAGCTAGGAGCTGCCCCTAGGTTCGGGGTGTCACAAAATATTGAAAAGTGGTCAAAAAACCGCTATCCAGAATCGGATGTAGAATCATTAGACGAACTTAAAATTGTTCTACGACCAATGTCTGCGACGTTTAGTATTCAAGATATGGCCCGCCCTAAGTCTGACCTGGCATTTTCGTGAAAATTTAAAGCATGGCCATAGGGACGGGTAAAATAGCTATTTTGAAGCAAAAACCACCTCACTTTAAATGGCCATAACTTTTGAAAAACAAGAGCTAGGGTGCGTTCTCGACACGTTTTGAGGTGTTTTAGCGAAAAACATGTTTTGAGCCACACGAGCTCTCCGGCCCGATCGGTGCACATTTTTGAAAAAGCTAGGAGCTGCCCCTAGGTTCGGGGTGTCACAAAATATTGAAAAGTGGTCAAAAACCGCTATCCAGAATCGGATGTAGAATCATTAGACGAACTTAAAATTGTTCTACAACCCCCAGTCCGACGCCTCGTATTCGAGATATAGCACTTTGTAGGTCTGACCGAGCAATTTTGTACTGAAATGTATGGCGGACATGTTATTCATTAAACAACATTAACTTGCATCGTGCCCTACTTCATCGGCACAGCTACTATCGACTATCTATTGTTGAAATGGATTGAGTTTGACCATTTTAGCTCTTTTCTTATGCCGTGCACCAACAGTGTGTACCGATCAGGGAAAGTACACTACGTACGCGTTCATGGATGTATATGTTGGTACAAGTTGCCGGTCGGAATAGCAGTGCACCAAAACTGTGTACCGATCAGGAAAGTACAAGACGGAGGGCGCAGCCCGAGCGTACGCGTTCATAGATGTCCATGTTGGTACAACCTACATGTACGTACCTTGTTTTTGTATCAAAAGTTCCAATAAAGTGTTTGTATGCTTAAAATGCTTATCTCAACCGGTCACCTTTTGGCCTGCCCTTTTATAGACAGAAACCTAGAACGATACTCGCGATGTTTGTGTTTTTCCATTCGCCCGGGACGACGAAATGAGCTCTGTGCACATCGTGCAGAAAACTGTCTCCTCCTCGTATGTTTTTGTCCCTCCACGCATATAATCACCCACATTTGTGTTCAACACGGACGGCGCAGCCCGAGCGAACGCGTTAATGTTTATGTTTGTGCACACTAAAGTTACAATCCTAGGATTTGGTTATTGCGTCGCAGTGCCCGACCGTCGCGGACACCATTCTTGGACAAAAGTCCAAGTACGTAGAGTACATTCCCTAGGTATGTGCCCGTTCGTGACTTTCGTTGCGTGCTTACAGACACGCTTGGGTATGTTTACCATACAAGGTTTACTAGGAAAACCTGGGAAGGACGCTTGCCCTCCCGTTGCGGACACCATTCTTGGAAAGAAGTCCTGCTACGTAGCGTTCTTTAATGTACTTGATCAGTTTGTATTGCATTTGCTTTGTGCAATTGACTTTTGCTAATGCTCACTAAGGGGTGTTCGTTTGCGATGTGTATGATAAGCAACTGTCTATTCTAACCAGCAGTTAAATAACACTTTTCACCCAAATCATAGGAACGTAGAGTACTTTCCCTGATCGGTACACAATTTTGGTGCACCTCTAACTTCGCCAGCACTTTATCGTTACGTTTTGTGCACAACCTTGGGACATGGTGTAAGTTTCATCATTGTTATGTTTGATTCGGTTTATTATGATTGAAAAATACGCTACGTCCTAGAAATCTGAACTCGAATACTTTTGCCACGTTGCGCAAAAAGCTACTGAGCAACTCCTAGCCGTTTACCGATTTAAAATTTAATTTTCGTTATTAGTTTTAAAAAATACGCTAAGTCCCAAAAATCTGAACTCGAATACTTTTTCTATGTGCCGCCAAAAGCTACTGAGCAACGCCTAGGTTGGTACATTTTTGGTACATGGAGTGTATGCGTGCAGGCGTACTGCCGTGCTGGACCGGAAAATCGCACTTGCTACTAGAACGTAGAGTAATTCCCTAGATAGGTGCTTTTGCATGCCTCTGTTCGACGTCCATGCAACTTGGAACGTGCGACACACGTAGCTAGGCTTCTCCATACATATTCCCTAGGGTAGCACCAAATTGCACACTTTCAGGGGTATATTTTGGTACGGTGTACTGTGCATGGTACAAGTATCATTAGCTCGTGCAATTTATTTTGCATCAAGTTGCGATTGCTGGTGCG
>NW_024412092.1:112500-115000 GCF_016920715.1 Anopheles arabiensis | reverse complement strand
GCGGTGTTTGCACTCTTTGCGAAGTGCCTCAATCTCTAACGTCCACCAAAATGCACTCTTGTTAGAGTGTACCTCTTACGTTTAGTCATCGTCGCATTACACGCCGTGACAAGTATACGCATTAAGTCTTCGCTTGTTGTGACCTCGGTCTCAAAAGCGGCTTGCATCATAACTTCAAATATATCTTTGCTAAAATACTTGATGCTCCATCCCGTTATGGGTCGGGACAGATTACGCACGCTTTGCGTCTCAAGATCTATTCGTATTGCACGATGATCAGAGTTCATATAGCTAGATAACACCTCCCACTTAAATGATCTTGCTACGGTTCGGCTCGCAAAAGTAAGATCAACTACTGACGTGCGCCCTGGTCCAACATAAGTTGGGGTGCTGCCGTCGTTCAATAAAATTGCGTCAATCTGCGCAAAGGTTGATAAAACCAACTCACCTCTTCGTTTCTGGGTTTCTCCACGCTCGCCAAGTTGGTTGTTCCAACTTGATGACCAAGCGTTGAAGTCCCCCGATAACGAATTTGTGGATACCGGTTACGGCCATTACCGTGTTATCCAACATGTTCTGGAACTCTTCCATACTAAATCTAGGTGGCGCGTAAACGCTAACCACTCGCATATCACCTATGTCAACTATCATTAAACCCTTCAGAGCCTTACTGACTACCTTAACTGGTAAGTCCGCGTTAACCACTACCGCTGCTGTGTTATCGTCGTTGCGTAACACTTTGACGTTGGTTGTTGCCAGATACGGATCTGCAATCAACACTATATCCGCAGATTCTTCCCTAATCGTTTGCCACATTAATTGAAATGCAGCATAACTATGATTCTGGTTATGTTGTAGCAACCTAACCATTATTATCTAATCGTTCGCCTACGGGGACACATATAACTGCCCGTTGCGTGAAGGTTCTGTGACCTCGTACCGCAATCCAAACACTTGACAGAGTTGGTACAAGCTTGCTTCTTGTGTCCACTCAAACCGCATTTCCAGCACAGATTACTTCTGTCTGGTTCCCTACAATGGTAGCTCGTATGGCCTACCTTCCAACACTTATAGCATTTCTGCTCTTCCATAACCTCGCGGATATGGCATATCGACCAACCAACTTTCAGCTTTCCCAAATTCAAGAAGCTTTGAAAGTCTGGCAGCGATACGTTGATCCGTGCCCACTGCGTACCGGCCGCGCGGCCTTTCTTCATTTTGATACGATCTGTTTCTATCTCGATGTTGAGCTGTGCTTTGACAGACTCCGCAACCTCCTCTGGGGTGGTAATTTCATCGAGATGCATGATCTCAATCATTTTAGAAGGAGCTAGCGTTCTCACTGACGCCTTGCCCTTCACCGCTTCCTTAACCTTTGGGGCAATTGCACTAGCAGAACTACCCTGCTTAAGTTCTAGCAACATGCCTCCATTCTGGACCCGTCGGACCTTAGAGATTGTCTCTCCAACCGATTTAAGAGCATCGGACTGCTTCATTTCCTTGAGCAATTTCGCCAGCTCCTCGGAAGTGCAGTCCGATATCAGCAGAGCCTCAGGCCGCTTTCTGGGCTTATTCTGCTTCTTCTTGCTCTTCTTCTTCTTCCTCTTATTAATTCTACCCTCATTAATATTCGGTCCGTTTCTCGGACTTGGAATATTTTCCACCGCTTCCCTAACAGAGGTCAACCTCGATGGTTGTTGTTGTTGTTGTTGCAATCTTTGCAACCCACTTGGACCAGGCTGTTGGTCATCAGCCACTGGTCTTCTGCCTTTTCGCGTTTGCGGCCCGAATCCATCGTTACCGTCAAACGACGTTTGCGTTTGACGGTCGAGGACCTGCTGCATGCGATTTACGGCTCTGTACCTTCGAAATTCGGACATTACCTCATCGAGGAAGTCCATCATTACCGTAACTAGCGTAAAATGGGAAGACTCATCATCGAGTTTGCTTATCCCAAAACGCATCGCCTCCATTCGATCTTGAAGATCCATGAACGCTTGGTCCGGATCTTTCTTGTCAACCCCTTGGTCTTTTTGACCTTCTTAGTTTTCGTGTTACTCATTCTATTGGGCTCAAACTCAGGCCCGCTATCCGCGTCTGTTTATGCAGTCTCCTATTTGGTTCCGTGGGTGGCTATGAAACAGGGAGCTCCACGCGAGGTTGGCCCGCGCCCTTATGAGACGACGGGCTCAGTGCCGAACCGGAGCAAAGTGGGGCTGAACCCACCCACACCTGCATTTGCCATAGAGCGTATCGTATGGCGACAGTCTTGGAGCGCTACCTAAGACTTGCTAAGTTTTAATAGAGCGGTGACAGAATCCCCTTAGCCCTCCCCGTTTCAAGCAGGTTTCACCCTGCTTTACTAAGGGTTCGGCGGGTTCATCCGCCAGCCCGTGTACATCCTAATTATGCCATAAACCGTACCCTAGTCTAATCCGCGCAGAGGTATTATCCTCTCGAGTTCAGTATCCCGCTTGACAGAATGTAGGGTGTGGCGACT
>NW_024412092.1:102500-105000 GCF_016920715.1 Anopheles arabiensis | reverse complement strand
GCCTAAGCTACTGGCCCGTAGAGTAAAAATGGTACCCCCAACAAAGTTGTCGATTGACATTCTGATTGCACTTTTATCATCTAGGGTGCGTTCCTTACACGTTTTGAGGGTTTTAGCGAAAAACATGTTTTGAGCCACACGAGCTCTCCGGCCCGCTCGGTGCACATTTTTGAAAAAGCTAGGAGCTGCCCCTAGGTTCGGGGTGTCACAAAATATTGAAAAGTGGTCAAAAACCGCTATCCAGAATCGGATGTAGAATCATTAGACGAACTTAAAATTGTTCTACGACCAATGTCTGCGACGTTTAGTATTCAAGATATGGCCCGCCCTAGGTCTGACCTGGCATTTTCGTGAAAATTTAAAGCATGGCCATAGGGACGGGTAAAATAGCTATTTTGAAGCAAAACCACCTCACTTTAAATGGCCATAACTTTTGAAAAACAAGAGCTAGGGTGCGTTCTCGACACGTTTTGAGGTGTTTTAGCGAAAACATGTTTTGGCCACACGAGCTCGGTGCACATTTTTGAAAAAGCTAGGAGCTGCCCCTAGGTTCGGGGTGTCACAAAATATTGAAAAGTGGCTATCCAGAATCGGATGTAGAATCATTAGACGAACTTAAAATTGTTCTACGACCAATGTCTGCGACGTTTAGTATTCAAGATATGGCCCGCCCTAGGTCTGACCTGGCATTTTCGTGAAAATTTAAAGCATGGCCATAGGGACGGGTAAAATAGCTATTTTGAAGCAAAAACCACCTCACTTTAAATGGCCATAACTTTTGAAAACAAGAGCTAGGGTGCGTTCTCGACACGTTTTGAGGTGTTTTAGCGAAAACATGTTTTGAGCCACACGAGCTCTCCGGCCCGATCGGTGCACATTTTTGAAAAAGCTAGGAGCTGCCCCTAGGTTCGGGGTGTCACAAAATATTGAAAAGTGGTCAAAAACCGCTATCCAGAATCGGATGTAGAATCATTAGACGAACTTAAAATTGTTCTACAACCCCCAGTCCGACGCCTCGTATTCGAGATATAGCACTTTGTAGGTCTGACCGAGCAATTTTGTACTGAAATGTATGGCGGACATGTTATTCATTAAACAACATTAACTTGCATCGTGCCCTACTTCATCGGCACAGCTACTATCGACTATCTATTGTTGAAATGGATTGAGTTTGACCATTTTAGCTCTTTTCTTATGCCGTGCACCAACAGTGTGTACCGATCAGGGAAAGTACACTACGTACGCGTTCATGGATGTATATGTTGGTACAAGTTGCCGGTCGGAATAGCAGTGCACCAAAACTGTGTACCGATCAGGAAAGTACAAGACGGAGGGCGCAGCCCGAGCGTACGCGTTCATAGATGTCCATGTTGGTACAACCTACATGTACGTACCTTGTTTTTGTATCAAAAGTTCCAATAAAGTGTTTGTATGCTTAAAATGCTTATCTCAACCGGTCACCTTTTGGCCTGCCCTTTATAGACAGAAACCTAGAACGATACTCGCGATGTTTGTGTTTTTCCATTCGCCCGGGACGACGAAATGAGCTCTGTGCACATCGTGCAGAAAACTGTCTCCTCCTCGTATGTTTTTGTCCCTCCACGCATATAATCACCCACATTTGTGTTCAACACGGACGGCGCAGCCCGAGCGAACGCGTTAATGTTTATGTTTGTGCACACTAAAGTTACAATCCTAGGATTTGGTTATTGCGTCGCAGTGCCCGACCGTCGCGGACACCATTCTTGGACAAAAGTCCAAGTACGTAGAGTACATTCCCTAGGTATGTGCCCGTTCGTGACTTTCGTTGCGTGCTTACAGACACGCTTGGGTATGTTTACCATACAAGGTTTACTAGGAAAACCTGGGAAGGACGCTTGCCCTCCCGTTGCGGACACCATTCTTGGAAAGAAGTCCTGCTACGTAGCGTTCTTTAATGTACTTGATCAGTTTGTATTGCATTTGCTTTGTGCAATTGACTTTTGCTAATGCTCACTAAGGGGTGTTCGTTTGCGATGTGTATGATAAGCAACTGTCTATTCTAACCAGCAGTTAAATAACACTTTTCACCCAAATCATAGGAACGTAGAGTACTTTCCCTGATCGGTACACAATTTTGGTGCACCTCTAACTTCGCCAGCACTTTATCGTTACGTTTTGTGCACAACCTTGGGACATGGTGTAAGTTTCATCATTGTTATGTTTGATTCGGTTTATTATGATTGAAAAATACGCTACGTCCTAGAAATCTGAACTCGAATACTTTTGCCACGTTGCGCAAAAAGCTACTGAGCAACTCCTAGCCGTTTACCGATTTAAAATTTAATTTTCGTTATTAGTTTTAAAAATACGCTAAGTCCCAAAAATCTGAACTCGAATACTTTTTCTATGTGCCGCCAAAAGCTACTGAGCAACGCCTAGGTTGGTACATTTTGGTACATGGAGTGTATGCGTGCAGGCGTACTGCCGTGCTGGACCGGAAAATCGCACTTGCTACTAG
>NW_024412092.1:90000-92500 GCF_016920715.1 Anopheles arabiensis | reverse complement strand
CGACTAAATAGAGGTAAAAACTACGATTTGGTGCAATCTTCATGTTTGACCTCGTAGCAAGGTACCCTCCCTATAGTAGGCAATGAGCAAATGATCATAATCCCAGGAGGGCAAAAATGGGAACCCGAAAGGAAAGCGCTGTTGGCGCGCCTAAGCTACTGGCCCGTAGAGTAAAATGGTACCCCAACAAAGTTGTCGATTGACATTCTGATTGCACTTTTATCATCTAGGGTGCGTTCCTTACACGTTTTGAGGGTTTTAGCGAAAAACATGTTTTGAGCCACACGAGCTCTCCGGCCCGCTCGGTGCACATTTTTGAAAAAAGCTAGGAGCTGCCCCTAGGTTCGGGGTGTCACAAAATATTGAAAAGTGGTCAAAAACCGCTATCCAGAATCGGATGTAGAATCATTAGACGAACTTAAAATTGTTCTACGACCAATGTCTGCGACGTTTAGTATTCAAGATATGGCCCGCCCTAGGTCTGACCTGGCATTTTCGTGAAAATTTAAAGCATGGCCATAGGGACGGGTAAAATAGCTATTTTGAAGCAAAACCACCTCACTTTAAATGGCCATAACTTTTGAAAAACAAGAGCTAGGGTGCGTTCTCGACACGTTTTGAGGTGTTTTAGCGAAAAACATGTTTTGAGCCACACGAGCTCTCCGGCCCGTTCGGTGCACATTTTTGAAAAAGCTAGGAGCTGCCCCTAGGTTCGGGGTGTCACAAAATATTGAAAAGTGGTCAAAAACCGCTATCCAGAATCGGATGTAGAATCATTAGACGAACTTAAAATTGTTCTACGACCAATGTCTGCGACGTTTAGTATTCAAGATATGGCCCGCCCTAGGTCTGACCTGGCATTTTCGTGAAAATTTAAAGCATGGCCATAGGGACGGGTAAAATAGCTATTTTGAAGCAAAAACCACCTCACTTTAAATGGCCATAACTTTTGAAAAACAAGAGCTAGGGTGCGTTCTCGACACGTTTTGAGGTGTTTTAGCGAAAAACATGTTTTGAGCCACACGAGCTCTCCGGCCCGATCGGTGCACATTTTTGAAAAAGCTAGGAGCTGCCCCTAGGTTCGGGGTGTCACAAAATATTGAAAAGTGGTCAAAAACCGCTATCCAGAATCGGATGTAGAATCATTAGACGAACTTAAAATTGTTCTACAACCCCCAGTCCGACGCCTCGTATTCGAGATATAGCACTTTGTAGGTCTGACCGAGCAATTTTGTACTGAAATGTATGGCGGACATGTTATTCATTAAACAACATTAACTTGCATCGTGCCCTACTTCATCGGCACAGCTACTATCGACTATCTATTGTTGAAATGGATTGAGTTTGACCATTTTAGCTCTTTTCTTATGCCGTGCACCAACAGTGTGTACCGATCAGGGAAAGTACACTACGTACGCGTTCATGGATGTATATGTTGGTACAAGTTGCCGGTCGGAATAGCAGTGCACCAAAACTGTGTACCGATCAGGAAAGTACAAGACGGAGGGCGCAGCCCGAGCGTACGCGTTCATAGATGTCCATGTTGGTACAACCTACATGTACGTACCTTGTTTTTGTATCAAAAGTTCCAATAAAGTGTTTGTATGCTTAAAATGCTTATCTCAACCGGTCACCTTTTGGCCTGCCCTTTTATAGACAGAAACCTAGAACGATACTCGCGATGTTTGTGTTTTTCCATTCGCCCGGGACGACGAAATGAGCTCTGTGCACATCGTGCAGAAAACTGTCTCCTCCTCGTATGTTTTTGTCCCTCCACGCATATAATCACCCACATTTGTGTTCAACACGGACGGCGCAGCCCGAGCGAACGCGTTAATGTTTATGTTTGTGCACACTAAAGTTACAATCCTAGGATTTGGTTATTGCGTCGCAGTGCCCGACCGTCGCGGACACCATTCTTGGACAAAAGTCCAAGTACGTAGAGTACATTCCCTAGGTATGTGCCCGTTCGTGACTTTCGTTGCGTGCTTACAGACACGCTTGGGTATGTTTACCATACAAGGTTTACTAGGAAAACCTGGGAAGGACGCTTGCCCTCCCGTTGCGGACACCATTCTTGGAAAGAAGTCCTGCTACGTAGCGTTCTTTAATGTACTTGATCAGTTTGTATTGCATTTGCTTTGTGCAATTGACTTTTGCTAATGCTCACTAAGGGGTGTTCGTTTGCGATGTGTATGATAAGCAACTGTCTATTCTAACCAGCAGTTAAATAACACTTTTCACCCAAATCATAGGAACGTAGAGTACTTTCCCTGATCGGTACACAATTTTGGTGCACCTCTAACTTCGCCAGCACTTTATCGTTACGTTTTGTGCACAACCTTGGGACATGGTGTAAGTTTCATCATTGTTATGTTTGATTCGGTTTATTATGATTGAAAAATACGCTACGTCCTAGAAATCTGAACTCGAATACTTTTGCCACGTTGCGCAAAAAGCTACTGAGCAACTCCTAGCCGTTTACCGATTTAAAATTTAA
>NW_024412092.1:77500-80000 GCF_016920715.1 Anopheles arabiensis | reverse complement strand
AACGTTTTTATAGGGTGGAAGCTCAAAATCATAGGTTAAAATCATCGGCAGAGCCCACCAGACACCACTTTTGCTTCATTAGTTCGGACTATAGGCATACGACGATTTTTATCGCGGAGGGGACGTATGACCCAAACGGGGGCTTAATGACCCACTGCCACTGCAAACCATGCTCCTACGACTAAATAGAGGTAAAAACTACGATTTGGTGCAATCTTCATGTTTGACCTCGTAGCAAGGTACCCTCCCTATAGTAGGCAATGAGCAAATGATCATAATCCCAGGAGGGCAAAAATGGGAACCCGAAAGGAAAGCGCTGTTGGCGCGCCTAAGCTACTGGCCCGTAGAGTAAAATGGTACCCCAACAAAGTTGTCGATTGACATTCTGATTGCACTTTTTATCATCTAGGGTGCGTTCCTTACACGTTTTGAGGGTTTTAGCGAAAAACATGTTTTGAGCCACACGAGCTCTCCGGCCCGCTCGGTGCACATTTTTGAAAAAGCTAGGAGCTGCCCCTAGGTTCGGGGTGTCACAAAATATTGAAAAGTGGTCAAAAACCGCTATCCAGAATCGGATGTAGAATCATTAGACGAACTTAAAATTGTTCTACGACCAATGTCTGCGACGTTTAGTATTCAAGATATGGCCCGCCCTAGGTCTGACCTGGCATTTTCGTGAAAATTTAAAGCATGGCCATAGGGACGGGTAAAATAGCTATTTTGAAGCAAAAACCACCTCACTTTAAATGGCCATAACTTTTGAAAAACAAGAGCTAGGGTGCGTTCTCGACACGTTTTGAGGTGTTTTAGCGAAAAACATGTTTTGAGCCACACGAGCTCTCCGGCGCCGGTCGGTGCACATTTTTGAAAAAGCTAGGAGCTGCCCCTAGGTTCGGGGTGTCACAAAATATTGAAAAGTGGTCAAAAACCGCTATCCAGAATCGGATGTAGAATCATTAGACGAACTTAAAATTGTTCTACGACCAATGTCTGCGACGTTTAGTATTCAAGATATGGCCCGCCCTAGGTCTGACCTGGCATTTTCGTGAAAATTTAAAGCATGGCCATAGGGACGGGTAAAATAGCTATTTTGAAGCAAAAACCACCTCACTTTAAATGGCCATAACTTTTGAAAAACAAGAGCTAGGGTGCGTTCTCGACACGTTTTGAGGTGTTTTAGCGAAAAACATGTTTTGAGCACACGAAGCTCTCCAGCCCGATCGGTGCACATTTTTGAAAAAGCTAGGAGCTGCCCCTAGGTTCGGGGTGTCACAAAATATTGAAAAGTGGTCAAAAACCGCTATCCAGAATCGGATGTAGAATCATTAGACGAACTTAAAATTGTTCTACAACCCCCAGTCCGACGCCTCGTATTCGAGATATAGCACTTTGTAGGTCTGACCGAGCAATTTTGTACTGAAATGTATGGCGGACATGTTATTCATTAAACAACATTAACTTGCATCGTGCCCTACTTCATCGGCACAGCTACTATCGACTATCTATTGTTGAAATGGATTGAGTTTGACCATTTTAGCTCTTTTCTTATGCCGTGCACCAACAGTGTGTACCGATCAGGGAAAGTACACTACGTACGCGTTCATGGATGTATATGTTGGTACAAGTTGCCGGTCGGAATAGCAGTGCACCAAAACTGTGTACCGATCAGGAAAGTACAAGACGGAGGGCGCAGCCCGAGCGTACGCGTTCATAGATGTCCATGTTGGTACAACCTACATGTACGTACCTTGTTTTTGTATCAAAAGTTCCAATAAAGTGTTTGTATGCTTAAAATGCTTATCTCAACCGGTCACCTTTTGGCCTGCCCTTTTATAGACAGAAACCTAGAACGATACTCGCGATGTTTGTGTTTTTCCATTCGCCCGGGACGACGAAATGAGCTCTGTGCACATCGTGCAGAAAACTGTCTCCTCCTCGTATGTTTTTGTCCCTCCACGCATATAATCACCCACATTTGTGTTCAACACGGACGGCGCAGCCCGAGCGAACGCGTTAATGTTTATGTTTGTGCACACTAAAGTTACAATCCTAGGATTTGGTTATTGCGTCGCAGTGCCCGACCGTCGCGGACACCATTCTTGGACAAAAGTCCAAGTACGTAGAGTACATTCCCTAGGTATGTGCCCGTTCGTGACTTTCGTTGCGTGCTTACAGACACGCTTGGGTATGTTTACCATACAAGGTTTACTAGGAAAACCTGGGAAGGACGCTTGCCCTCCCGTTGCGGACACCATTCTTGGAAAGAAGTCCTGCTACGTAGCGTTCTTTAATGTACTTGATCAGTTTGTATTGCATTTGCTTTGTGCAATTGACTTTTGCTAATGCTCACTAAGGGGTGTTCGTTTGCGATGTGTATGATAAGCAACTGTCTATTCTAACC
Organism: Anopheles arabiensis; assembly: GCF_016920715.1. Lineage (NCBI taxonomy): Eukaryota > Metazoa > Arthropoda > Insecta > Diptera > Culicidae > Anopheles > Anopheles arabiensis. The sequence continues at coordinate 77,599 of NW_024412092.1, read as the reverse complement.
AGCAGTTAAATAACACTTTTCACCCAAATCATAGGAACGTAGAGTACTTTCCCTGATCGGTACACAATTTTGGTGCACCTCTAACTTCGCCAGCACTTT
>NW_024412092.1:70000-72500 GCF_016920715.1 Anopheles arabiensis | reverse complement strand
ACCTGCCCCTCTAGTAGACAAATGGGGCGAACTGAACCGGTTCCCTGGTGGTTTGTTCGGCTTCGGTATTAACACCAACCTCTGCCTTTTCCACTCATCGGGGAACTTCGCGTTCTCTAAACAGCCTTGGTAAACCCTGCAAAATGCATCGGTTGCAGTCAACATACCAACTTTCAGCGCCTCATTCGGGATACCATCTGGTCCCGGCGCCTTCTTGTTAGGTAGTCTCCTGGCAACCGCAAGAATCTCATCATTAGTTACCCTTTCAAACTCTCGTGGCTGATCGATACGATAATCAGGCCACACCGTGTTTGGGTGAGTAGGAAAAAGCTCGCTCACCACTTCCCTAAACTCGTCCAATGTCATGGTTCGGGGTCCAATCGAACCCTCGGCCACTTTCTTGAACGTATGATATACTATACCAAATGATGCGTTGTTCGCTGTTCCCAGGAACTCTTTCCACTTCCTCTGTCGGGTATGCTTGATCAATCGCTTGAGGGCATTCCGTGCCACCTTGAACTCGTCCCTAAAAGTAGAATAGAGATCAGTATTAAAAGCTCTTTGCGCTAATCGATCGCGGTGTTTGCACTCTTTGCGAAGTGCCTCAATCTCTAACGTCCACCAAAATGCACTCTTGTTAGAGTGTACCTCTTACGTTTAGTCATCGTCGCATTGCACGCCGTGACAAGTATACGCATTAAGTCTTCGCTTGTTGTGACCTCGGTCTCAAAAGCGGCTTGCATCATAACTTCAAATATATCTTTGCTAAAATACTTGATGCTCCATCCCGTTATGGGTCGGGACAGATTACGCACGCTTTGCGTCTCAAGATCTATTCGTATTGCACGATGATCAGAGTTCATATAGCTAGATAACACCTCCCACTTAAATGATCTTGCTACGGTTCGGCTCGCAAAAGTAAGATCAACTACTGACGTGCGCCCTGGTCCAACATAAGTTGGGGTGCTGCCGTCGTTCAATAAAATTGCGTCAATCTGCGCAAAGGTTGATAAAACCAACTCACCTCTTCGTTTCTGGGTTTCTCCACGCTCGCCAAGTTGGTTGTTCCAACTTGATGACCAAGCGTTGAAGTCCCCCGATAACGAATTTGTGGATACCGGTTACGGCCATTACCGTGTTATCCAACATGTTCTGGAACTCTTCCATACTAAATCTAGGTGGCGCGTAAACGCTAACCACTCGCATATCACCTATGTCAACTATCATTAAACCCTTCAGAGCCTTACTGACTACCTTAACTGGTAAGTCCGCGTTAACCACTACCGCTGCTGTGTTATCGTCATTGCGTAACACTTTGACGTTGGTTGTTGCCAGATACGGATCTGCAATCAACACTATATCCGCAGATTCTTCCCTAATCGTTTGCCCACATTAGATTGAAATGCGGCATAACTATGATTCTGGTTATGTTGTAGCAACCTAACCATTATGGTCTAATCGTTCGCCTTCGGGGACACATATAACTGCCCGTTGCGTGAAGGTTCTGTGACCTCGTACCGCAATCCAAACACTTGACAGAGTTGGTACAAGCTTGCTTCTTGTGTCCCTCAAACCGCATTTCCAGCACAGATTACTTCTGTCTGGTTCCCTACAATGGTAGCTCGTATGGCCTACCTTCCAACACTTATAGCATTTCTGCTCTTCCATAACCTCGCGGATATGGCATATCGACCAACCAACTTTCAGCTTTCCCAAATTCAGGAAGCTTTGAAAGTCTGGCAGCGATACGTTGATCCGTGCCCACTGCGTACCGGCCGCGCGGCCTTTCTTCATTTTGATACGATCTATTTCTATCTCGATGTTGAGCTGTGCTTTGACAGACTCCGCAACCTCCTCTGGGGTGGTAATTTCATCGAGATGCATGATCTCAATCATTTTAGAAGGAGCTAGCGTTCTCACTGACGCCTTGCCCTTCACCGCTTCCTTAACCTTTGGGGCAATTGCACTAGCAGAACTACCCTGCTTAAGTTCTAGCAACATGCCTCCATTCTGGGCCCGTCGGACCTTAGAGATTGTCTCTCCAACCGATTTAAGAGCATCGGACTGCTTCATTTCGCTTGAGCAACTTCGCCAGCTCCTCGGAAGTGCAGTCCGATATCAGCAGAGCCTCAGGCCGCTTCCTGGGCTTATTCTGCTTCTTCTTGCTCTTCTTCTTCTTCCTCTTATTAATTCTACCCTCATTAATATTCGGTCCGTTTCTCGGACTTGGAATATTTTCCACCGCTTCCTAACAGGGGTCAACCTCGATGGTTGTTGTTGTTGTTGTTGCAATCTTTGCAACCCACTTGGACCAGGCTGTTGGTCATCAGCCACTGGTCTTCTGCCTTTCGCGTTTGCGGCCCGAATCCATCGTTACCGTCAAACGACGTTTGCGTTTGACGGTCGAGGACCTGCTGCATGCGATTTACGGCTCTGTACCTTCGAAATTCGGACATTACCTCATCGAGGAAGTCCATCATTACCGTTACTAGCGTAAAAT
>NW_024412092.1:60000-62500 GCF_016920715.1 Anopheles arabiensis | reverse complement strand
CCTCATAAATTTATTCATTGGATTAGATCCAAGGAACACCAGATCATGCACCACTACCCATAATAGCTCATCGAGCTTAGCGTGAATCCTTCGGGTTTCCCTAAGAAGTTCGATTGGTCTTGCAGAGTTTAAAGACAACGAAGCTTAGTTTCAAGCAATGGTTAATATACGCGTATTCAAAACCCTTAGCTGTTACAACTTTTTTACTAGAAACCATCACGACGAAGTCTTTGGGTCCGTAGACCCGTGATGTACTGCTCCAGGGAACGTTTTTATAGGGTGGAAGCTCAAAATCATAGGTTAAAATCATCGGCAGAGCCCACCAGACACCACTTTTGCTTCATTAGTTCGGACTATAGGCATACGACGATTTTTATCGCGGAGGGACGTATGACCCAAACGGGGGCTTAATGACCCACTGCCACTGCAAACCATGCTCCTACGACTAAATAGAGGTAAAAACTACGATTTGGTGCAATCTTCATGTTTGACCTCGTAGCAAGGTACCCTCCCTATAGTAGGCAATGAGCAAATGATCATAATCCCAGGAGGGCAAAAATGGGAACCCGAAAGGAAAGCGCTGTTGGCGCGCCTAAGCTACTGGCCCGTAGAGTAAAATGGTACCCCCAACAAAGTTGTCGATTGACATTCTGATTGCACTTTTATCATCTAGGGTGCGTTCCTTACACGTTTTGAGGGGTTTTAGCGAAAAACATGTTTTGAGCCACACGAGCTCTCCGGCCCGCTCGGTGCACATTTTTGAAAAAAGCTAGGAGCTGCCCCTAGGTTCGGGGTGTCACAAAATATTGAAAAGTGGTCAAAAACCGCTATCCAGAATCGGATGTAGAATCATTAGACGAACTTAAAATTGTTCTACGACCAATGTCTGCGACGTTTAGTATTCAAGATATGGCCCGCCCTAGGTCTGACCTGGCATTTTCGTGAAAATTTAAAGCATGGCCATAGGGACGGGTAAAATAGCTATTTTGAAGCAAAAACCACCTCACTTTAAATGGCCATAACTTTTGAAAAACAAGAGCTAGGGTGCGTTCTCGACACGTTTTGAGGTGTTTTAGCGAAAAACATGTTTTGAGCCACACGAGCTCTCCGGCCCGTTCGGTGCACATTTTTGAAAAAGCTAGGAGCTGCCCCTAGGTTCGGGGTGTCACAAAATATTGAAAAGTGGTCAAAAACCGCTATCCAGAATCGGATGTAGAATCATTAGACGAACTTAAAATTGTTCTACGACCAATGTCTGCGACGTTTAGTATTCAAGATATGGCCCGCCCTAGGTCTGACCTGGCATTTTCGTGAAAATTTAAAGCATGGCCATAGGGACGGGTAAAATAGCTATTTTGAAGCAAAAACCACCTCACTTTAAATGGCCATAACTTTTGAAAAACAAGAGCTAGGGTGCGTTCTCGACACGTTTTGAGGTGTTTTAGCGAAAAACATGTTTTGAGCCACACGAGCTCTCCGGCCCGATCGGTGCACATTTTTGAAAAAAGCTAGGAGCTGCCCCTAGGTTCGGGGTGTCACAAAATATTGAAAAGTGGTCAAAAACCGCTATCCAGAATCGGATGTAGAATCATTAGACGAACTTAAAATTGTTCTACAACCCCCAGTCCGACGACCCTCGTATTCGAGAATGTAGCACTTTGTAGGTCTGACCGAGCAATTTTGTACTGAAATGTATGGCGGACATGTTATTCATTAAACAACATTAACTTGCATCGTGCCCTACTTCATCGGCACAGCTACTATCGACTATCTATTGTTGAAATGGATTGAGTTTGACCATTTTAGCTCTTTTCTTATGCCGTGCACCAACAGTGTGTACCGATCAGGGAAAGTACACTACGTACGCGTTCATGGATGTATATGTTGGTACAAGTTGCCGGTCGGAATAGCAGTGCACCAAAACTGTGTACCGATCAGGGAAAGTACAAGACGGAGGGCGCAGCCCGAGCGTACGCGTTCATAGATGTCCATGTTGGTACAACCTACATGTACGTACCTTGTTTTTGTATCAAAAGTTCCAATAAAGTGTTTGTATGCTTAAAATGCTTATCTCAACCGGTCACCTTTTGGCCTGCCCTTTTATAGACAGAAACCTAGAACGATACTCGCGATGTTTGTGTTTTTCCATTCGCCCGGGACGACGAAATGAGCTCTGTGCACATCGTGCAGAAAACTGTCTCCTCCTCGTATGTTTTTGTCCCTCCACGCATATAATCACCCACATTTGTGTTCAACACGGACGGCGCAGCCCGAGCGAACGCGTTAATGTTTATGTTTGTGCACACTAAAGTTACAATCCTAGGATTTGGTTATTGCGTCGCAGTGCCCGACCGTCGCGGACACCATTCTTGGACAAAAGTCCAAGTACGTAGAGTACATTCCCTAGGTATGTGCCCGTTCGTGACTTTCGTTGCGTGCTTACAGACACGCTTGGGTATGTTTACCATACAAGGTTTACTAGGAAAACCTGGGAAGGACG
>NW_024412092.1:47500-55000 GCF_016920715.1 Anopheles arabiensis | reverse complement strand
GATATTTAGGAGTGTTAATTCTCTGTAAAGCATTTGCAATCGCCAACCATGAAGCACTGTTAAAAGCATTAGTAACATCTAATGTAACAACCGCACAATACCGTCCACTGTATCTGTTTCTACTTCTAGCTACCGAAACAATGTCCACTACCCGTTGAATCGCATCAACTGTAGATCGACGACTTCTGAAACCAAATTGGTCGTCAGACAGTCCGTTGACCTCCTCGATGTGTGCATTTAGCCGTTGCACTATGATGCGTTCTAAACCTTTACCTGCCCCGTCTAGTAGACAAATGGGGCGAACTGAACCCGGTTCCCCTGGTGGTTTGTTCGGCTTCGGTATTAACACCAACCTCTGCCTTTTCCACTCATCGGGGAACTTCGCGTTCTCTAAACAGCCTTGGTAAACCCTGCAAAATGCATCGGTTGCAGTCAACATACCAACTTTCAGCGCCTCATTCGGGATACCATCTGGTCCCGGCGCCTTCTTGTTAGGTAGTCTCCTGGCAACCGCAAGAATCTCATCATTAGTTACCCTTTCAAACTCTCGTGGCTGATCGATACGATAATCAGGCCACACCGTGTTTGGGTGAGTAGGAAAAAGCTCGCTCACCACTTCCCTAAACTCGTCCAATGTCATGGTTCGGGGTCCAATCGAACCCTCGGCCACTTTCTTGAACGTATGATATACTATACCAAATGATGCGTTGTTCGCTGTTCCCAGGAACTCTTTCCACTTCCTCTGTCGGGTATGCTTGATCAATCGCTTGAGGGCATTCCGTGCCACCTTGAACTCGTCCCTAAAAGTAGAATAGAGATCAGTATTAAAAGCTCTTTGCGCTAATCGATCGCGGTGTTTGCACTCTTTGCGAAGTGCCTCAATCTCTAACGTCCACCAAAATGCACTCTTGTTAGAGTGTACCTCTTACGTTTAGTCATCGTCGCATTGCACGCCGTGACAAGTATACGCATTAAGTCTTCGCTTGTTGTGACCTCGGTCTCAAAAGCGGCTTGCATCATAACTTCAAATATATCTTTGCTAAAATACTTGATGCTCCATCCCGTTATGGGTCGGGACAGATTACGCACGCTTTGCGTCTCAAGATCTATTCGTATTGCACGATGATCAGAGTTCATATAGCTAGATAACACCACCCACTTAAATGATCTTGCTACGGTTCGGCTCGCAAAAGTAAGATCAACTACTGACGTGCGCCCTGGTCCAACATAAGTTGGGGTGCTGCCGTCGTTCAATAAAATTGCGTCAATCTGCGCAAAGGTTGATAAAACCAACTCACCTCTTCGTTTCTGGGTTTCTCCACGCTCGCCAAGTTGGTTGTTCCAACTTACTGACCAAGCGTTGAAGTCCCCCGATAACGAATTTGTGGATACCGGTTACGGCCATTACCGTGTTATCCAACATGTTCTGGAACTCTTCCATACTAAATCTAGGTGGCGCGTAAACGCTAACCACTCGCATATCACCTATGTCAACTATCATTAAACCCTTCAAAGCCTTACTGACTACCTTAACTGGTAAGTCCGCGTTAACCACTACCGCTGCTGTGTTATCGTCATTGCGTAACACTTTGACGTTGGTTGTTGCCAGATACGGATCTGCAATCAACACTATATCCGCAGATTCTTCCCTAATCGTTTGCCACATTAACTGAAATGCAGCATAACTATGATTCTGGTTATGTTGTAGCAACCTAACCATTATGATCTAATCGTTCGCCTTCGGGGACACATATAACTGCCCGTTGCGTGAAGGTTCTGTGACCTCGTACCGCAATCCAAACACTTGACAGAGTTGGTACAAGCTTGCTTCTTGTGTCCACTCAAACCGCATTTCCAGCACAGATTACTTCTGTCTGGTTCCCTACAATGGTAGCTCGTATGGCCTACCTTCCAACACTTATAGCATTTCTGCTCTTCCATAACCTCGCGGATATGGCATATCGACCAACCAACTTTCAGCTTTCCCAAATTCAGGAAGCTTTGAAAGTCTGGCAGCGATACGTTGATCCGTGCCCACTGCGTACCGGCCGCGCGGCCTTTCTTCATTTTGATACGATCTATTTCTATCTCGATGTTGAGCTGTGCTTTGACAGACTCCGCAACCTCCTCTAGGGTGGTGATTTCATCCGAGATGCATGATCTCAATCATTTTAGAAGGAGCTAGCGTTCTCACTGACGCCTTGCCCTTCACCGCTTCCTTAACCTTTGGGGCAATTGCACTAGCAGAACTACCCTGCTTAAGTTCTAGCAACATGCCTCCATTCTGGGCCCGTCGGACCTTAGAGATTGTCTCTCCAACCGATTTAAGAGCATCGGACTGCTTCATTTCCTTGAGCAATTTCGCCAGCTCCTCGGAAGTGCAGTCCGATATCAGCAGAGCCTCAGGCCGCTTCCTGGGCTTATTCTGCTTCTTCTTGCTCTTCTTCTTCTTCCTCTTATTAATTCTACCCTCATTAATATTCGGTCCGTTTCTCGGACTTGGAATATTTTCCACCGCCCTAACAGGGGTCAACCTCGATGGTTGTTGTTGTTGTTGTTGCAACCTTTGCAGCCCACTTGGACCAGGCTGTTGGTCATCAGCCACTGGTCTTCTGCCTTTTCGCGTTTGCGGCCCGAATCCATCGTTACCGTCAAACGACGTTTGCGTTTGACGGTCGAGGACCTGCTGCATGCGATTAACGGCTCTGTACCTTCGAAATTCGGACATAACCTCATCGAGGAAGTCCATCATCACCGTTACTAGCGTAAAATGGGAAGACTCATCATCGAGTTTGCTTATCCCAAAACGCATCGCCTCCATTCGATCTTGAAGATCCATGAACGCTTGGTCGGATCTTTCTTGTCAACCCCTTGGTCTTTTTGACCTTCTTAGTTTTCGTGTTACTCATTCTATTGGGCTCAAACTCAGGCCCGCTATCCGCGTCTGTTTATGCAGTCTCCTATTTGGTTCCGTGGGTGGCTATGAAACAGGGAGCTCCACGCGAGGTTGGCCCGCGCCCTTATGAGACGACGGGCTCAGTGCCGAACCGGAGCAAAGTGGGGCTGAACCCACCCACACCTGCATTTGCCATAGAGCGTATCGTATGGCGACAGTCTTGGAGCGCTACCTAAGACTTGCTAAGTTTTAATAGAGCGGTGACAGAATCCCCTTAGCCCTCCCCGTTTCAAGCAGGTTTCACCCTGCTTTAAAGGGTTCGGCGGGTTCATCCGCCAGCCCGTGTACATCCTAATTATTCCATAAACCGTACCCTAGTCTAATCCGCGCAGAGGTATTATCCTCTCGAGTTCAGTATCCCGCTTGACAGAATGTAGGGTGTGGCGACTTAACACCACACCCTCCACTGCGACGTTGTCATGCTCAACGCCGTCTTCACCGCCACCGTTAGCTCGGGGCCTCGTCAACTTAATGACGGGCCCCTACCCCGCCCGGCACCGCGTGGAGGTGGTGGTCCGGACTTTTCCGGGCGCATTTGGCTACCTTTTTTTTTTTTTGTTATCGAAGGGAAATCTTGCATAAGACACCTGGGTGATCAACCCCGGTAGTGTGAGATTCTTACTCACTAAAACCCTCCGTGCCTTCAACCGGCCCCGAGTGGATCACCCGTTAGGGTATCGACGTCACTCGGGCGGTGGATATCCATCATCCCAGGCAACGAATGGCTTCCAACAGTGGTGATTAGCCACTGTCTAGCCCTCGGCGATGAAGCTACGATGAACTACGATGAATCCTTGTCGTTACTCGTCGTCACTGTCGCTGCTCTGCAAGGCCAACTGGATGTTGGCGAGCAAAGCACGTCGTTCGCCTCGTTCGATGACGTGTCTTCGATGTTGTTGTCGAATCATAATCGTCCGTACTGCTTGATGAACCATGCTCCAGTTATATCTGTTAGCAGACATAACTTCGATGATGTTCTCCGGCGTTAACTCCTCGTCGACTTGATGCTGAAGTCTGATGATTAATTCACGATGACGTACACAATGGAATATCGTGTGTTCGGCGTCCTCAGGTTCCTCGCACGCATCACATAGCGGCGAACCCGTTAACTGCATCCGATGAAGCTGGTAGGCGTAGAAGCCATGGCTGGAAAGAAACTGAGAAAGAAAGAAATCTACACCACCAAATCTTCTACTTATCCATCTGTTGACGTCGGGTATGAGACGGTATGTCCACCGACCGTGAACACTCTCATCCCATTCTCGTTGCCATCGTTCCATAGTTGTGACACGTTCCATGTTACGTGCAACCGATCCGGCGATGTTCTCTGCTCGTCTCCGATGAAAAGTCCTGGAGTCCTCGTCCAGGAGGAGATGAAGCGGGATCATTCCCGCAAGCACGCAGACTGCATCATGAGAAGTTGTCCTGAAAGAAGAGATAACTCGCTGGACTACTGGCCGGTAAAACCGTCGTAGCCATTGTCTACGGTTAGCAAATCTAAGGGTATGACACCAAATGGGCGAGGCATACCGGACCTTCGCCACAACAGTAAGAGCAATTGCTCGCCTAGCATTACTACTCGGACCTGCCTTATTAGGCATCATCCTTACCAAGGTGGTCCATAGCTTCGTCGCTCTCTCCACCGCATACCTGATGTGTGAAGTGTAATCGAGGCGGTCATCTAGGACCATCCCCAAGTACTTTAAGCTGCGCGACGAATGTACTACGTGATCACCTACCCTGATAGCCCCATGCTGTATCCTCTGATGGGAACTGACCATAATAAACTCGGTCTTGGTCGGGGCTATCTTTAATCCGTTGTCGGTCATCCATCGGTCGATGATGCGAATCTGACTGGAAACGAGAATTTCAATATCATCAACACAATTACCTTCCACCAACAGTACTATATCGTCTGCATAGCCGATAATCCGTGCACCTTCCACCATTGCAACTCGTAGGACTCCGTCGTACATGAGGTTCCATAACGTTGGGCCAAGTACCGAGCCTTGAGGTACACCCGATGTGACTGCAATCTCTGCCGGTCCATCTGTGGTATCATACATCAGCACACGATTCCTAAAATAATCACCAATGATATCATAAAGATATTTAGGAGTGTTAATTCTCTGTAAAGCATTTGCAATCGCCAACCATGAAGCACTGTTAAAAGCATTAGTAACATCTAATGTAACAACCGCACAATACCGTCCACTGTATCTGTTTCTACTTCTAGCTACCGAAACAATGTCCACTACCCGTTGAATCGCATCAACTGTAGATCGACGACTTCTGAAACCAAATTGGTCGTCAGACAGTCCGTTGACCTCCTCGATGTGTGCATTTAGCCGTTGCACTATGATGCGTTCTAAACCTTTACCTGCCCGTCTAGTAGACAAATGGGGCGAACTGAACCCAGTTCCCCCCTGGTGGTTTGTTCGGCTTCGGTATTAACACCAACCTCTGCCTTTTCCACTCATCGGGGAACTTCGCGTTCTCTAAACAGCCTTGGTAAACCCTGCAAAATGCATCGGTTGCAGTCAACATACCAACTTTCAGCGCCTCATTCGGGATACCATCTGGTCCCGGCGCCTTCTTGTTAGGTAGTCTCCTGGCAACCGCAAGAATCTCATCATTAGTTACCCTTTCAAACTCTCGTGGCTGATCGATACGATAATCAGGCCACACCGTGTTTGGGTGAGTAGGAAAAAGCTCGCTCACCACTTCCCTAAACTCGTCCAATGTCATGGTTCGGGGTCCAATCGAACCCTCGGCCACTTTCTTGAACGTATGATATACTATACCAAATGATGCGTTGTTCGCTGTTCCCAGGAACTCTTTCCACTTCCTCTGTCGGGTATGCTTGATCAATCGCTTGAGGGCATTCCGTGCCACCTTGAACTCGTCCCTAAAAGTAGAATAGAGATCAGTATTAAAAGCTCTTTGCGCTAATCGATCGCGGTGTTTGCACTCTTTGCGAAGTGCCTCAATCTCTAACGTCCACCAAAATGCACTCTTGTTGGGGTGTACCTCTTACGTTTAGTCATCGTCGCATTGCACGCCGTGACAAGTATACGCATTAAGTCTTCGCTTGTTGTGACCTCGGTCTCAAAAGCGGCTTGCATCATAACTTCAAATATATCTTTGCTAAAATACTTGATGCTCCATCCCGTTATGGGTCGGGACAGATTACGCACGCTTTGCGTCTCAAGATCTATTCGTATTGCACGATGATCAGAGTTCATATAGCTAGATAACACCTCCCACTTAAATGATCTTGCTACGGTTCGGCTCGCAAAAGTAAGATCAACTACTGACGTGCGCCCTGGTCCAACATAAGTTGGGGTGCTGCCGTCGTTCAATAAAATTGCGTCAATCTGCGCAAAGGTTGATAAAACCAACTCACCTCTTCGTTTCTGGGTTTCTCCACGCTCGCCAAGTTGGTTGTTCCAACTTACTGACCAAGCGTTGAAGTCCCCCGATAACGAATTTGTGGATACCGGTTACGGCCATTACCGTGTTATCCAACATGTTCTGGAACTCTTCCATACTAAATCTAGGTGGCGCGTAAACGCTAACCACTCGCATATCACCTATGTCAACTATCATTAAACCCTTCAAAGCCTTACTGACTACCTTAACTGGTAAGTCCGCGTTAACCACTACCGCTGCTGTGTTATCGTCATTGCGTAACACTTTGACGTTGGTTGTTGCCAGATACGGATCTGCAATCAACACTATATCCGCAGATTCTTCCCTAATCGTTTGCCACATTAACTGAAATGCAGCATAACTATGATTCTGGTTATGTTGTAGCAACCTAACCATTATGATCTAATCGTTCGCCTTCGGGGACACATATAACTGCCCGTTGCGTGAAGGTTCTGTGACCTCGTACCGCAATCCAAACACTTGACAGAGTTGGTACAAGCTTGCTTCTTGTGTCCACTCAAACCGCATTTCCAGCACAGATTACTTCTGTCTGGTTCCCTACAATGGTAGCTCGTATGGCCTACCTTCCAACACTTATAGCATTTCTGCTCTTCCATAACCTCGCGGATATGGCATATCGACCAACCAACTTTCAGCTTTCCCAAATTCAGGAAGCTTTGAAAGTCTGGCAGCGATACGTTGATCCGTGCCCACTGCGTACCGGCCGCGCGGCCTTTCTTCATTTTGATACGATCTATTTCTATCTCGATGTTGAGCTGTGCTTTGACAGACTCCGCAACCTCCTCTGGGGTGGTAATTTCATCGAGATGCATGATCTCAATCATTTTAGAAGGAGCTAGCGTTCTCACTGACGCCTTGCCCTTCACCGCTTCCTTAACCTTTGGGGCAATTGCACTAGCAGAACTACCCTGCTTAAGTTCTAGCAACATGCCTCCATTCTGGGCCCGTCGGACCTTAGAGATTGTCTCTCCAACCGATTTAAGAGCATCGGACTGCTTCATTTCCTTGAGCAATTTCGCCAGCTCCTCGGAAGTGCAGTCCGATATCAGCAGAGCCTCAGGCCGCTTCCTGGGCTTATTCTGCTTCTTCTT
>NW_024412092.1:37500-40000 GCF_016920715.1 Anopheles arabiensis | reverse complement strand
GCCCAACAGGAACCTCGTATCGGCTGCCGAGCCGGAGCTTGAACAACTTGGACTTTCACCTCTAATTTATATCAACTCACCACTCCCCGAGGGATCCGCAGAATTGCTTCTGGGTCCCGTATCGTTATTTGCGATTCGTGTTTGCATTACACTACATTGAACTATTCCAACTTGTTTATCCGCATGGCGAACATTTGCTGCATAGAACATTTAAGTTCCACTTCGCTCTCCCCTACGTGGGTCTGAGCTTCGCTCTCAGGGAAAAAATATGCCACATTTGGTAGGGAGACCCGGTTTCATCACGCTTTGTGCCCTGCACCATATATACCCTCATAAATTTATTCATTGGATTAGATCCAAGGAACACCAGATCATGCACCACTACCCATAATAGCTCATCGAGCTTAGCGTGAATCCTTCGGGTTTCCCTAAGAAGTTCGATTGGTCTTGCAGAGTTTAAAGACAACGAAGCTTAGTTTCAAGCAATGGTTAATATACGCGTATTCAAAACCCTTAGCTGTTACAACTTTTTTACTAGAAACCATCACGACGAAGTCTTTGGGTCCGTAGACCCGTGATGTACTGCTCCAGGGAACGTTTTTATAGGGTGGAAGCTCAAAATCATAGGTTAAAATCATCGGCAGAGCCCACCAGACACCACTTTTGCTTCATTAGTTCGGACTATAGGCATACGACGATTTTTATCGCGGAGGGGACGTATGACCCAAACGGGGGCTTAATGACCCACTGCCACTGCAAACCATGCTCCTACGACTAAATAGAGGTAAAAACTACGATTTGGTGCAATCTTCATGTTTGACCTCGTAGCAAGGTACCCTCCCTATAGTAGGCAATGAGCAAATGATCATAATCCCAGGAGGGCAAAAATGGGAACCCGAAAGGAAAGCGCTGTTGGCGCGCCTAAGCTACTGGCCCGTAGAGTAAAAATGGTACCCCAACAAAGTTGTCGATTGACATTCTGATTGCACTTTTTATCATCTAGGGTGCGTTCCTTACACGTTTTGGGGTTTTAGCGAAAAACATGTTTTGAGCCACACGAGCTCTCCGGCCCGCTCGGTGCACATTTTTGAAAAAGCTAGGAGCTGCCCCTAGGTTCGGGGTGTCACAAAATATTGAAAAGTGGTCAAAAACCGCTATCCAGAATCGGATGTAGAATCATTAGACGAACTTAAAATTGTTCTACGACCAATGTCTGCGACGTTTAGTATTCAAGATATGGCCCGCCCTAGGTCTGACCTGGCATTTTCGTGAAAATTTAAAGCATGGCCATAGGGACGGGTAAAATAGCTATTTTGAAGCAAAAACCACCTCACTTTAAATGGCCATAACTTTTGAAAAACAAGAGCTAGGGTGCGTTCTCGACACGTTTTGAGGTGTTTTAGCGAAAAACATGTTTTGAGCCACACGAGCTCTCCGGCCCGTTCGGTGCACATTTTTGAAAAAAGCTAGGAGCTGCCCCTAGGTTCGGGGTGTCACAAAATATTGAAAAGTGGTCAAAAACCGCTATCCAGAATCGGATGTAGAATCATTAGACGAACTTAAAATTGTTCTACGACCAATGTCTGCGACGTTTAGTATTCAAGATATGGCCCGCCCTAGGTCTGACCTGGCATTTTCGTGAAAATTTAAAGCATGGCCATAGGGACGGGTAAAATAGCTATTTTGAAGCAAAAACCACCTCACTTTAAATGGCCATAACTTTTGAAAAACAAGAGCTAGGGTGCGTTCTCGACACGTTTTGAGGTGTTTTAGCGAAAACATGTTTTGAGCCACACGAGCTCTCCGGCCCGATCGGTGCACATTTTTGAAAAAGCTAGGAGCTGCCCCTAGGTTCGGGGTGTCACAAAATATTGAAAAGTGGTCAAAAACCGCTATCCAGAATCGGATGTAGAATCATTAGACGAACTTAAAATTGTTCTACAACCCCCAGTCCGACGCCTCGTATTCGAGATATAGCACTTTGTAGGTCTGACCGAGCAATTTTGTACTGAAATGTATGGCGGACATGTTATTCATTAAACAACATTAACTTGCATCGTGCCCTACTTCATCGGCACAGCTACTATCGACTATCTATTGTTGAAATGGATTGAGTTTGACCATTTTAGCTCTTTTCTTATGCCGTGCACCAACAGTGTGTACCGATCAGGGAAAGTACACTACGTACGCGTTCATGGATGTATATGTTGGTACAAGTTGCCGGTCGGAATAGCAGTGCACCAAAACTGTGTACCGATCAGGAAAGTACAAGACGGAGGGCGCAGCCCGAGCGTACGCGTTCATAGATGTCCATGTTGGTACAACCTACATGTACGTACCTTGTTTTTGTATCAAAAGTTCCAATAAAGTGTTTGTATGCTTAAAATGCTTATCTCAACCGGTCACCTTTTGGCCTGCCCTTTTATAGACAGAAACCTAGAACGATACTCGCGATGTTTGTGTTTTTCCATTCGCCCGGGACGACGAAATGAGCTCTGTG
>NW_024412092.1:17500-27500 GCF_016920715.1 Anopheles arabiensis | reverse complement strand
GAACGGCATCTCTGCGCGTTTACTTGACGCACCCCCAACTTGGTCAACTGTTGGACTTTTTCGTAATCACGGCGGGACACATTGAACGAGCTCTAACGGATCTCTGCACGCATGGAACATGGTGGCGGGAATCATTGCTAGAACCGAACGGCGCCTCTGCGCGATGTACAAAGCCCAACAGGAACCTCGTATCGGCTGCCGAGCCGGAGCTTGAACAACTTGGACTTTCACCTCTAATTTATATCAACTCACCACTCCCCGAGGGATCCGCAGAATTGCTTCTGGGTCCCGTATCGTTATTTGCGATTCGTGTTTGCATTACACTACATTGAACTATTCCAACTTGTTTATCCGCATGGCGAACATTTGCTGCATAGAACATTTAAGTTCCACTTCGCTCTCCCCTACGTGGGTCTGAGCTTCGCTCTCAGGGAAAAAATATGCCACATTTGGTAGGGAGACCCGGTTTCATCACGCTTTGTGCCCTGCACCATATATACCCTCATAAATTTATTCATTGGATTAGATCCAAGGAACACCAGATCATGCACCACTACCCATAATAGCTCATCGAGCTTAGCGTGAATCCTTCGGGTTTCCCTAAGAAGTTCGATTGGTCTTGCAGAGTTTAAAGACAACGAAGCTTAGTTTCAAGCAATGGTTAATATACGCGTATTCAAAACCCTTAGCTGTTACAACTTTTTACTAGAAACCATCACGACGAAGTCTTTGGGTCCGTAGACCCGTGATGTACTGCTCCAGGAACGTTTTTATAGGGTGGAAGCTCAAAATCATAGGTTAAAATCATCGGCAGAGCCCACCAGACACCACTTTTGCTTCATTAGTTCGGACTATAGGCATACGACGATTTTTATCGCGGAGGGACGTATGACCCAAACGGGGGCTTAATGACCCACTGCCACTGCAAACCATGCTCCTACGACTAAATAGAGGTAAAAACTACGATTTGGTGCAATCTTCATGTTTGACCTCGTAGCAAGGTACCCTCCCTATAGTAGGCAATGAGCAAATGATCATAATCCCAGGAGGGCAAAAATGGGAACCCGAAAGGAAAGCGCTGTTGGCGCGCCTAAGCTACTGGCCCGTAGAGTAAAATGGTACCCCCAACAAAGTTGTCGATTGACATTCTGATTGCACTTTTTATCATCTAGGGTGCGTTCCTTACACGTTTTGAGGGGTTTTAGCGAAAAACATGTTTTGAGCCACACGAGCTCTCCGGCCCGCTCGGTGCACATTTTTGAAAAAGCTAGGAGCTGCCCCTAGGTTCGGGGTGTCACAAAATATTGAAAAGTGGTCAAAAACCGCTATCCAGAATCGGATGTAGAATCATTAGACGAACTTAAAATTGTTCTACGACCAATGTCTGCGACGTTTAGTATTCAAGATATGGCCCGCCCTAGGTCTGACCTGGCATTTTCGTGAAAATTTAAAGCATGGCCATAGGGACGGGTAAAATAGCTATTTTGAAGCAAAAACCACCTCACTTTAAATGGCCATAACTTTTGAAAAACAAGAGCTAGGGTGCGTTCTCGACACGTTTTGAGGTGTTTTAGCGAAAAACATGTTTTGAGCCACACGAGCTCTCCGGCCCGTTCGGTGCACATTTTTGAAAAAGCTAGGAGCTGCCCCTAGGTTCGGGGTGTCACAAAATATTGAAAAGTGGTCAAAAACCGCTATCCAGAATCGGATGTAGAATCATTAGACGAACTTAAAATTGTTCTACGACCAATGTCTGCGACGTTTAGTATTCAAGATATGGCCCGCCCTAGGTCTGACCTGGCATTTTCGTGAAAATTTAAAGCATGGCCATAGGGACGGGTAAAATAGCTATTTTGGAAGCAAAAACCACCTCACTTTAAATGGCCATAACTTTTGAAAACAAGAGCTAGGGTGCGTTCTCGACACGTTTTGAGGTGTTTTAGCGAAAACATGTTTTGAGCCACACGAGCTCTCCGGCCCGATCGGTGCACATTTTTGAAAAAAGCTAGGAGCTGCCCCTAGGTTCGGGGTGTCACAAAATATTGAAAAGTGGTCAAAAACCGCTATCCAGAATCGGATGTAGAATCATTAGACGAACTTAAAATTGTTCTACAACCCCCAGTCCGACGCCTCGTATTCGAGATATAGCACTTTGTAGGTCTGACCGAGCAATTTTGTACTGAAATGTATGGCGGACATGTTATTCATTAAACAACATTAACTTGCATCGTGCCCTACTTCATCGGCACAGCTACTATCGACTATCTATTGTTGAAATGGATTGAGTTTGACCATTTTAGCTCTTTTCTTATGCCGTGCACCAACAGTGTGTACCGATCAGGGAAAGTACACTACGTACGCGTTCATGGATGTATATGTTGGTACAAGTTGCCGGTCGGAATAGCAGTGCACCAAAACTGTGTACCGATCAGGAAAGTACAAGACGGAGGGCGCAGCCCGAGCGTACGCGTTCATAGATGTCCATGTTGGTACAACCTACATGTACGTACCTTGTTTTTGCATCAAAAGTTCCAATAAAGTGTTTGTATGCTTAAAATGCTTATCTCAACCGGTCACCTTTTGGCCTGCCCTTTTATAGACAGAAACCTAGAACGATACTCGCGATGTTTGTGTTTTTCCATTCGCCCGGGACGACGAATGAGCTCTGTGCACATCGTGCAGAAAACTGTCTCCTCCTCGTATGTTTTTGTCCCTCCACGCATATAATCACCCACATTTGTGTTCAACACGGACGGCGCAGCCCGAGCGAACGCGTTAATGTTTATGTTTGTGCACACTAAAGTTACAATCCTAGGATTTGGTTATTGCGTCGCAGTGCCCGACCGTCGCGGACACCATTCTTGGACAAAAGTCCAAGTACGTAGAGTACATTCCCTAGGTATGTGCCCGTTCGTGACTTTCGTTGCGTGCTTACAGACACGCTTGGGTATGTTTACCATACAAGGTTTACTAGGAAAACCTGGGAAGGACGCTTGCCCTCCCGTTGCGGACACCATTCTTGGAAAGAAGTCCTGCTACGTAGCGTTCTTTAATGTACTTGATCAGTTTGTATTGCATTTGCTTTGTGCAATTGACTTTTGCTAATGCTCACTAAGGGGTGTTCGTTTGCGATGTGTATGATAAGCAACTGTCTATTCTAACCAGCAGTTAAATAACACTTTTCACCCAAATCATAGGAACGTAGAGTACTTTCCCTGATCGGTACACAATTTTGGTGCACCTCTAACTTCGCCAGCACTTTATCGTTACGTTTTGTGCACAACCTTGGGACATGGTGTAAGTTTCATCATTGTTATGTTTGATTCGGTTTATTATGATTGAAAAATACGCTACGTCCTAGAAATCTGAACTCGAATACTTTTGCCACGTTGCGCAAAAAGCTACTGAGCAACTCCTAGCCGTTTACCGATTTAAAATTTAATTTTCGTTATTAGTTTTAAAAATACGCTAAGTCCCAAAAATCTGAACTCGAATACTTTTTCTATGTGCCGCCAAAAGCTACTGAGCAACGCCTAGGTTGGTACATTTTGGTACATGGAGTGTATGCGTGCAGGCGTACTGCCGTGCTGGACCGGAAAATCGCACTTGCTACTAGAACGTAGAGTAATTCCCTAGATAGGTGCTTTTGCATGCCTCTGTTCGACGTCCATGCAACTTGGAACGTGCGACACACGTAGCTAGGCTTCTCCATACATATTCCCTAGGGTAGCACCAAATTGCACACTTTCAGGGGTATATTTTGGTACGGTGTACTGTGCATGGTACAAGTATCATTAGCTCGTGCAATTTATTTTGCATCAAGTTGCGATTGCTGGTGCGTCGAGATAGGAGTGTTTCGCGACTTTTGCCAAGCTTTGGTGCCATTTTGTGAATAATTAATGTTCTAGCCACAATAAACGTGCAACATAATGCCAATAACGAAAACGCCATTTTCAAGGGACTTCCAGTCAAAATGTTTGCAATCAGCGCTTTCCTGTCGAGTTCAGGATTTGGGACTGAGCGTTTTTTTTTCACGATCCAATCAAACGACCAGTTCGTGAATAAACAATTCATACAACAGTGCATCCCTTCAAAGTAGAAAAGCCGAATGCTAGGGAGCTCCAGTCAAAAACGTTGTCATTGGCGCTTTCTTCTCGAGTTCAGGATTTGGGACTTATGTTTTTTCACGATCCAGCCAAAAGACCAGATCGTGAAATAAACGATTAATACAACTGTACTAGTACATCCCTTCAACTGAAGCAAGCGCACCATACATGACCCGTACGCTAATCATCCAAGCACATGACACGTCAACTAAGTCAACACATAATACAACTTGGAAAACTAACGGGTAAGTAGGTCATCTCGTACACGACGACACACCGACCAAACCAGGTCAACACGTCACATGCACAAGACATCCTACTACCAAGGCCGACCACCTCGACACACGACCTGTTAACCGAACATGGTCAACACCATCATGTGCAAGGCAACCGGGCCAAACGGGTCAACTTATACAACTTGTAACGAGCATGTGTAAGCTTACTGGTGTGGTCCGCACGGTCCTCACATCAAGACAATCAAGTCGAGAACGAGGCACGCCGACAAGCTCATTAGTGTTAAGTGTCCTTCTCCATCCTATGTCAAGTCACTCGTCTGACACGGAAGAAGCCAACTCTTGTCCACTAGTATAAAGGAACGGTCTCCAGACCAGGTCAAGTCACTCGTCTGACAAGGAAGGAGCACGCACCAAGCTTCACCAGAGCACGGTACCACGGTCCCCAGACCAAGATGGTTAGTTACGCCAACGAGGAAGGGGCACGCGTTCCCTTGCTACACTCAACTTAGTACACTCATGCTCTCACAAGAGTATCCCCTGTGTCGACGTGGTCCCCAGACCAAGACGAGCTTGCGCACATCGAGGAAGGGGCACACGGACAAACCACCAAGCATGGGTCGCCTGAGAGGATCGATGCGAACGCATCTCTACAACTCGCAGCTCCCAGCCTGAAGTCCCGTCGTTTGCGGGCGGTTGATAGGTGTCGAAACTAGGTATATCCACGTTGGGCAGAGCTCAAGCCAACGGCGTTCCCAGTTACGGTACTAACACGTGCAGCGAACTCCACTCATTGCGGCCTAGGTATAGCGGGATGAGACGCCGGGCTGCAGACGCAGACTCCAACGGATCTCAGAGGGTTGTTAGGCCCGCTAGCTTCCGAACACCTAATGGGTTTGAGAAGCGCTATCAGCTCGGATTGGCTACGACCTTAGAGGCGTTCAGGCATAATCCAGCGGACGTAGCGTCATACCAAAGTCCGGTCGGACTAGTATTGAGCCAGTGGTCCGTACCTGTGGTTCCTCTCGTACTGCACAGGAATTCCGTTAAGATAGCGACTATAAGCACACACCAGTAGGGTAAAACTAACCTGTCTCACGACGGTCTAAACCCAGCTCACGTTCCCTTGAAAGGGTGAACAATCCTACGCTTGGTGAATTTTGCTTCACAATGATAGGAAGAGCCGACATCGAAGGATCAAAAAGCCACGTCGCTATGAACGCTTGGCGGCCACAAGCCAGTTATCCCTGTGCAAAGCTACGGGTAAGCCACGCTCAGCAGCAGCCGCAACAGCAGCAGCAGCAGCGTCAGCTACAGCGACAGGCAGTCGGTATCGCGCAGCATCAACAGCAGCAGCAGCAACGTCAGCCACAGCGACAGGCGGTCGCTGGCTCGCAGCAGCAACAGTAGGAGCGTATGCAGCAGCAGCAGCAGCTACAGCGTAAGCGAAAGCCGAGGCCTGACATCATCGAGGTGTCACCCAGCGAAGGCGAAACCTGGGATGGCATTTACGACAAGGTGCGCAAAGCCATCCGTCTCGACCCGGCCTACTGTGTCATGAAAGGGCATATCAAGCAGGGTCGCCGAACCCATGCCAGACTGCTACGCATGGAACTAAGCAAGACGGCAAATGCCCCACTTATGCTTGATGGCGTCCGCAAGATTATCGGTGACGCAGGCGTAAGTCGGCTTGTCACCGAAATGGGTGAGCTGCTCGTATCCGACATCGATCCCCTCGCTGCGGAGGAGGACATCATTGCTGCCCTCGATGAGAAGATTGGCGCAAGTGCTGGAGTAGTTTCCACCAGCATTTGGGAACTTCCAGATGGGTCGAAGCGAGCACGAATCCGGCTACCAGCGAAATCAGCTCGTCAGTTGGAAGGAGCCAAACTATTCCTGTGCGACTGCGTTAGCAAGGTACGTGCAGCTCCACTAACCTCTCCAGAGCGTCAGCGATGCTTCCGCTGTCTGGAGATGGGCCACATTGCGTCGAACTGCCGTTCCACCGCAGATCGGCAGAATATGTGCATCCGTTGCGGACTAGACGGACACAAAGCACGATCCTGCCAAAATGAGGCGAAGTGTGCACTGTGGTGGCGCTCACCACATAGGACACAGCGAATGTGCTCGTTCGGCTCAGCGATGCTTCCGGTCCTAAAAGTCTTGCAGGCGAATCTGGGCCATGGCCGTGATGCCCAGAATCTGGTGCTACAAGCTGCCAGAGAGGAGAAAGCAGACGTGCTCATCCTCTGATGTTCTGCGTCCACCAGAGAATAACGGCCGGTGGGCATTCAGCAGCTGCCGGACGGTAGCGGTGGTAGCTGTCGGTGAGCTACCAATTCAGCGCGTGTGGTGCAGCGAAGCTCGGGGCTGGTAGCAGCGCAGATTGGCGGAGTGACCTTCATAAGCTGCTATGCTCCACCAAGCCTCAGCCTCGCCGAGTTCGAGCGCTTCATTGAAGCCATAGAACTCAAGCCTTCTCCCACCCTCAAGTCGTCGTCGCCGGCGATTTTAACGCCAGACATGAGGAGTGGGGCAATCCGAGGACTTGCAACCGCGGGGAAGAGCTGCACGCTATGGTGGAGCAGCTTGGCTTGAGCGTGATAAACCAAGGTCGAGAATTCACGTTCGACGGCAACGGGTGGCTCTCCCGAGCATAATTGACTTGGCGTTCGCAAGCTCGTCGATTGCTCGCCCAGATACGTGGATCGTGAGTACACGCTACACCGCATCAGACCACCGCTATGTCCTCTACACCGTGGAGGAACACCAGCATCGCCCGAGCAACTGCAGGACCAGCAGCAGCCAGCGCAACAGTCCTCGCGCAGCAGCAGCAGTCACTTCAGCAGCAGCAGCAGCAGCCATCGCAACAGCAGCAGCAGCAACATCAGCGGCAACCGTCGTCGCGGCAGGGTGCTTCCGCTAGCCAGAGGCGTGTGCGTCACGCTGGCCGTAGATGGAAGACCTCGCAGTTTTCTGCTACATCATTCCTCGAGGCGCTGTTCGCTGCGGACTTTGTCCAACGCGCATCGACCCAGGAGGGTATGATCGCAGCCATGTTGAAGGCCTGCGATGAGACAATGCAGCGGGTTACCCGACTGCACCAAGACCCGCATCGTAACACATTTTGGTGGTCTCCTCCTGGCTCGCCTGAGGAACAACTGCGAGGTTGCCCGTGACCGGATGCTGCGGACGGCTGATTTGGAGGAGCGCAGCATAGCAGCAGCTGAGCACAGGACAGCAAGGGCGGAGTTTC
Organism: Anopheles arabiensis; assembly: GCF_016920715.1. NCBI lineage: Eukaryota > Metazoa > Arthropoda > Insecta > Diptera > Culicidae > Anopheles > Anopheles arabiensis. The sequence continues at coordinate 19,905 of NW_024412092.1, read as the reverse complement.
AGTCGAGCAATTCGAGCTAGCAAGCGGAACTTGTTCCAGGAGCTGATCGAAATTGCAGAAGAGAATGCGTTCGGGGCAGGATATCGGGTCGTCATGTCCCGGCTCCGGGGCAGTCGGACGCCTTCAGAAGCGGACCGGGTCGTCCTCGAACGCATTGTGTCCGACCTCTTCCCTGAGCATCCGCCCTGTGACTGGTCGCAGCAGAGCAACGCGGGAAACGACGAGGAGCAACAACTGCGGCGGGTGTAGCACCTGTTACTGACGACGAGCTGCTGCTAATCGCGAGTCAGATGGCGAGCCGCAAAGCACCAGGGCTCGATGGCATCCCGAATGCGGCGGTGAAGACGGCAATCACCATGTTCCCGGAGGTCTTCCGGTCCTGTACTAGGATTGCCTCAACCGCGCTACGTTCCCGGCACAGTGGAAGAGGCAAAGACTGGTGTTGCTGCCGAAGCAGGGGAAGCCTCCGGGAGAGAGCAGTTCGTACCGACCCCTTTGCATGCTCGACGCTCTGGGGAAGGTATTGGAGCGCCTCATACTGAACCGCCTCAACGACCATCTCGAGGAGCTGTCTTCACCCCGACTGTCGGACCGGCAGTTCGGATTTCGTCGAGGACGATCGACAGTGAGCGCCATTCAGCGCGTTGTTGAGGCCGGCCGCACCGCCATGTCGTTTGGGCGAACGAACGGCCGGGATAACCGATTCTTGCTTGTTGTGGCGTTGGACGTGAAGAACGCGTTCAATAGCTGGCAATCCATTGCCAGCGCCCTTCAGGCAAAGGTGTCCCAACCGGCCTCCAACGGATGCTTCGGAGCTACTTCGAAGATCGCATGCTATACTTCGACACGAGCGAAGGCCCCGTCGTACGGCATGTTACTGCCGGTGTTCCACAGGGGTCCATTCTGGGCCCCACTTTGTGGAACATAATGTATGACGGTGCTGCATGTGCCGCTTCCTCCCGACGTCGAAATCATCGGTTACGCGGATGACTTGGCGCTGCTGGTTCCTGCTACCACCACCGACGAGGTTCGCGCGAGAGCAGAGGAGGCCGTTGACCAGGTCCAACGTTGGATGCAACAGCACGGTCTGGAGTTGGCCCCAGCCAAGACTGAAGCCGTCCTGATTTCGAGTAAGAAGACTCCACCGCAGGTGACATTTCGCGTTGGTGACGTGGAAATCAAGTCGTCTAGGAGCATCAGGTACTTGGGCGTGCAGCTCCAAGATCACCTGAAATGGCGAGACCATGTCACCAACGTCACGGAAAAGGCGTCGCGCGTGGTGGCAGCTGTAACGCGCCTCATGCAAAACCACAGCGGCCCCAGGACGGCCAAGTCAAGGCTGCTGGCGTATGTGGCAGAATCGGTGTTGCGGTATGCTGCTCCCGTCTGGGCGGAGGCAACTCGGGTGCGTGAGTGCCGACGGATGCTGCAACGAGTACAGCGAAGAGCCGCCATCAGGGTGGCACGGGCATTCCGTACCGTCAGGTATGAGACGGCCACCCTGCTCGCTGGACTCGTACCGATATGCCACCTCATCAACGAGGATGCCCGGGTCCATCAACAACTCCTTGCTCCAGACCGTGCTGCAACGAAGGAGGACATCCGGGCGACTGAGAGGCAGTTTACCATCGACTGCTGGCAGAAGGAATGGGATGCCGACGCACTGCAACAGGATGCTAGCCGGCACACGCGGTGGACGCACCGTGTCATCCCATCGGTCGGTGACTGGCAGTCTAGGAAACATGGAGACATGACTTTTCATTTGGCGCAGGTTCTGTCCGGACACGGATTTTTCCGTGACTACCTGTGCCATAATGGATTCACGTCGTCCCCAGACTGCCAGTTGTGCGTCGGCGTCCCAGAAACGGCGGAGCACGCGTTCTTCGAGTGTCCACGATTCGCTGCGGTACGTCAGGAGCTACTAGGCGAGGGGGTCCAGACCCTGTCTGTCCTGACACCCTCCAGCGGCATTTGCTGCGCGATGCCGAGAGCTGGAGCCGTATATGCGAAGCTGCTAAGCAGATAACGGCCCAGCTGCAGCGAGCGTGGGACGAGGAGCGGGCAGCACTGGCGGTTCACGTCATCGAGCACCATACCGACGACGTGATTCAGTTAGAGGCTCAACGCGCCGAGGTGCGACGGGCCCGAAACGTGAGACGAAACGCCAACCGGCGAGCAGCAACAGCACGTCGGCGGGAAGAACGTCGAGCTGGACTTCCCCAACCCCACTGGCTTCACCACGCACCGCTCAGCGACGTGCAGCGCTTCGTGAACGGCAAGCGCGGTTTAGGGAGAGGAGGCGAAACCGTCGGCTCCTCGGAGTGTCCAGCCGGGCAAGAAGCGATGACGATGACGGCCGAGCAATCGCGGAACACGCTGACGGACCGTCTCGTGAGACATCGCAA
>NW_024412092.1:7500-10000 GCF_016920715.1 Anopheles arabiensis | reverse complement strand
AATCACGGCGGGACACATTGAACGAGCTCTAACGGATCTCTGCACGCATGGAACATGGTGGCGGGAATCATTGCTAGAACCGAACGGCGCCTCTGCGCGATGTACAAAGCCCAACAGGAACCTCGTATCGGCTGCCGAGCCGGAGCTTGAACAACTTGGACTTTCACCTCTAATTTATATCAACTCACCACTCCCCCGAGGGATTCGCAGAATTGCTTCTGGGTCCCGTATCGTTATTTGCGATTCGTGTTTGCATTACACTACATTGAACTATTCCAACTTGTTTATCCGCATGGCGAACATTTGCTGCATAGAACATTTAAGTTCCACTTCGCTCTCCCCTACGTGGGTCTGAGCTTCGCTCTCAGGGAAAAAATATGCCACATTTGGTAGGGAGACCCGGTTTCATCACGCTTTGTGCCCTGCACCATATATACCCTCATAAATTTATTCATTGGATTAGATCCAAGGAACACCAGATCATGCACCACTACCCATAATAGCTCATCGAGCTTAGCGTGAATCCTTCGGGTTTCCCTAAGAAGTTCGATTGGTCTTGCAGAGTTTAAAGACAACGAAGCTTAGTTTCAAGCAATGGTTAATATACGCGTATTCAAAACCCTTAGCTGTTACAACTTTTTACTAGAAACCATCACGACGAAGTCTTTGGGTCCGTAGACCCGTGATGTACTGCTCCAGGAACGTTTTTATAGGGTGGAAGCTCAAAATCATAGGTTAAAATCATCGGCAGAGCCCACCAGACACCACTTTTGCTTCATTAGTTCGGACTATAGGCATACGACGATTTTTATCGCGGAGGGGACGTATGACCCAAACGGGGGCTTAATGACCCACTGCCACTGCAAACCATGCTCCTACGACTAAATAGAGGTAAAACTACGATTTGGTGCAATCTTCATGTTTGACCTCGTAGCAAGGTACCCTCCCTATAGTAGGCAATGAGCAAATGATCATAATCCCAGGAGGGCAAAAAATGGGAACCCGAAAGGAAAGCGCTGTTGGCGCGCCTAAGCTACTGGCCCGTAGAGTAAAATGGTACCCCAACAAAGTTGTCGATTGACATTCTGATTGCACTTTTTATCATCTAGGGTGCGTTCCTTACACGTTTTGAGGGGTTTTAGCGAAAACATGTTTTGAGCCACACGAGCTCTCCGGCCCGCTCGGTGCACATTTTTGAAAAAGCTAGGAGCTGCCCCTAGGTTCGGGGTGTCACAAAATATTGAAAAGTGGTCAAAAACCGCTATCCAGAATCGGATGTAGAATCATTAGACGAACTTAAAATTGTTCTACGACCAATGTCTGCGACGTTTAGTATTCAAGATATGGCCCGCCCTAGGTCTGACCTGGCATTTTCGTGAAAATTTAAAGCATGGCCATAGGGACGGGTAAAATAGCTATTTTGAAGCAAAACCACCTCACTTTAAATGGCCATAACTTTTGAAAACAAGAGCTAGGGTGCGTTCTCGACACGTTTTGAGGTGTTTTAGCGAAAAACATGTTTTGAGCCACACGAGCTCTCCGGCCCGTTCGGTGCACATTTTTGAAAAAAGCTAGGAGCTGCCCCTAGGTTCGGGGTGTCACAAAATATTGAAAAGTGGTCAAAAACCGCTATCCAGAATCGGATGTAGAATCATTAGACGAACTTAAAATTGTTCTACGACCAATGTCTGCGACGTTTAGTATTCAAGATATGGCCCGCCCTAGGTCTGACCTGGCATTTTCGTGAAAATTTAAAGCATGGCCATAGGGACGGGTAAAATAGCTATTTTGGAAGCAAAAACCACCTCACTTTAAATGGCCATAACTTTTGAAAACAAGAGCTAGGGTGCGTTCTCGACACGTTTTGAGGTGTTTTAGCGAAAACATGTTTTGAGCCACACGAGCTCTCCGGCCCGATCGGTGCACATTTTTGAAAAAAGCTAGGAGCTGCCCCTAGGTTCGGGGTGTCACAAAATATTGAAAAGTGGTCAAAAACCGCTATCCAGAATCGGATGTAGAATCATTAGACGAACTTAAAATTGTTCTACAACCCCCAGTCCGACGCCTCGTATTCGAGATATAGCACTTTGTAGGTCTGACCGAGCAATTTTGTACTGAAATGTATGGCGGACATGTTATTCATTAAACAACATTAACTTGCATCGTGCCCTACTTCATCGGCACAGCTACTATCGACTATCTATTGTTGAAATGGATTGAGTTTGACCATTTTAGCTCTTTTCTTATGCCGTGCACCAACAGTGTGTACCGATCAGGGAAAGTACACTACGTACGCGTTCATGGATGTATATGTTGGTACAAGTTGCCGGTCGGAATAGCAGTGCACCAAAACTGTGTACCGATCAGGGAAAGTACAAGACGGAGGGCGCAGCCCGAGCGTACGCGTTCATAGATGTCCATGTTGGTACAACCTACATGTACGTACCTTGTTTTTGCATCAAAAGTTCCAATAAAGTGTTTGTATGCTTAAAATGCTTAT
>NW_024412091.1:112500-115000 GCF_016920715.1 Anopheles arabiensis | reverse complement strand
CGCGATGTACAAAGCCCAACAGGAACCTCGTATCGGCTGCCGAGCCGGAGCTTGAACAACTTGGACTTTCACCTCTAATTTATATCAACTCACCACTTCGAGGGATCCGCAGAATTGCTTCTGGGTCCCGTATCGTTATTTGCGATTCGTGTTTGCATTACACTACATTGAACTATTCCAACTTGTTTATCCGCATGGCGAACATTTGCTGCATAGAACATTTAAGTTCCACTTCGCTCTCCCTACGTGGGTCTGAGCTTCGCTCTCAGGAAAAAATATGCCACATTTGGTAGGGAGACCCGGTTTCATCACGCTTTGTGCCCTGCACCATATATACCCTCATAAATTTATTCATTGGATTAGATCCAAGGAACACCAGATCATGCACCACAACCCATAATAGCTCATCGAGCTTAGCGTGAATCCTTCGGGTTTCCCTAAGAAGTTCGATTGGTCTTGCAGAGTTTAAAGACAACGAAGCTTAGTTTCAAGCAATGGTTAATATACGCGTATTCTAAACCCTTAGCTGTTACAACTTTTTACTTGAAACCATCACGACGAAGTCTTTGGGTCCGTAGACCCGTGATGTACTGCTCCAGGAACGTTTTGATAGGGTGGAAGCTCAAAATCATAGGTTATAATCATCGGCAGAACCCACCAGACACCACTTTTGCTTCATTAGTTCGGACTATAGGCATACGACGATTTTTATCGCGGAGGGGACGTATGACCCAAACGGGGCTTAATGACCCACTGCCACTGCAAACCATGCTCCTACGACTAAATAGAGGTAAAACTACGATTTGGTGCAATCTTCATGTTTGACCTCGTAGCAAGGTACCCTCCCTATAGTAGGCAATGAACAAATGATCATAATCCCAGGAGGGCAAAAATGGGAACCCGAAAGGAAAGCGCTGTTGGCGCGCCTAAGCTACTGGCCCGTAGAGTAAAATGGTACCCCCAACAAAGTTGTCGATTGACATTCTGATTGCACTTTTCATCATCTAGGTGCGTTCCTTACACGTTTTGAGGTGTTTTAGCGAAAAACATGTTTTGAGCCACACGAGCTCTCCGGCCCGTTCGGTGCACATTTTGAAAAAGCTAGGAGCTGCCCCTAGGTTCGGGGTGTCACAAAATATTGAAAAGTGGTCAAAAACCGCTATCCAGAATCGGATGTAGAATCATTAGACGAACTTAAAATTGTTCTACAACCCCCAGTCCGACGCCTCGTATTCGAGATATAGCACTTTGTAGGTCTGACCGAGCAATTTTGTACTGAAATGTATGGCGGACATGTTATTCATTAAACAACATTAACTTGCATCGTGCCCTACTTCATCGGCACAGCTACTATCGACTATCTATTGTTGAAATGGATTGAGTTTGACCATTTTAGCTCTTTTCTTATGCCGTGCACCAACAGTGTGTACCGATCAGGGAAAGTACACTACGTACGCGTTCATGGATGTATATGTTGGTACAAGTTGCCGGTCGGAATAGCAGTGCACCAAAACTGTGTACCGATCAGGAAAGTACAAGACGGAGGGCGCAGCCCGAGCGTACGCGTTCATAGATGTCCATGTTGGTACAACCTACATGTACGTACCTTGTTTTTGCATCAAAAGTTCCAATAAAGTGTTTGTATGCTTAAAATGCTTATCTCAACCGGTCACCTTTTGGCCTGCCCTTTATAGACAGAAACCTAGAACGATACTCGCGATGTTTGTGTTTTTCCATTCGCCCGGGACGACGAAATGAGCTCTGTGCACATCGTGCAGAAAACTGTCTCCTCCTCGTATGTTTTTGTCCCTCCACGCATATAATCACCCACATTTGTGTTCAACACGGACGGCGCAGCCCGAGCGAACGCGTTAATGTTTATGTTTGTGCACACTAAAGTTACAATCCTAGGATTTGGTTATTGCGTCGCAGTGCCCGACCGTCGCGGACACCATTCTTGGACAAAAGTCCAAGTACGTAGAGTACATTCCCTAGGTATGTGCCCGTTCGTGACTTTCGTTGCGTGCTTACAGACACGCTTGGGTATGTTTACCATACAAGGTTTACTAGGAAAACCTGGGAAGGACGCTTGCCCTCCCGTTGCGGACACCATTCTTGGAAAGAAGTCCTGCTACGTAGCGTTCTTTAATGTACTTGATCAGTTTGTATTGCATTTGCTTTGTGCAATTGACTTTTGCTAATGCTCACTAAGGGGTGTTCGTTTGCGATGTGTATGATAAGCAACTGTCTATTCTTACCAGCAGTTAATCAACACTTTTCACCCAAATCATAGGAACGTAGAGTACTTTCCTGATCGGTACACAATTTTGGTGCACCTCTAACTTCGCCAGCACTTTATCGTTACGTTTTGTGCACAACCTTGGGACATGGTGTAAGTTTCATCATTGTTATGTTTGATTCGGTTTATTATGATTGAAAAATACGCTACGTCCTAGAAATCTGAACTCGAATACTTTTGCCACGTTGCGCAAAAGCTACT
>NW_024412091.1:92500-102500 GCF_016920715.1 Anopheles arabiensis | reverse complement strand
GAAGTTCGATTGGTCTTGCAGAGTTTAAAGACAACGAAGCTTAGTTTCAAGCAATGGTTAATATACGCGTATTCAAAACCCTTAGCTGTTACAACTTTTTACTAGAAACCATCACGACGAAGTCTTTGGGTCCGTAGACCCGTGATGTACTGCTCCAGGAACGTTTTTATAGGGTGGAAGCTCAAAATCATAGGTTAAAATCATCGGCAGAGCCCACCAGACACCACTTTTGCTTCATTAGTTCGGACTATAGGCATACGACGATTTTTATCGCGGAGGGGACGTATGACCCAAACGGGGGCTTAATGACCCACTGCCACTGCAAACCATGCTCCTACGACTAAATAGAGGTAAAACTACGATTTGGTGCAATCTTCATGTTTGACCTCGTAGCAAGGTACCCTCCCTATAGTAGGCAATGAGCAAATGATCATAATCCCAGGAGGGCAAAAATGGGAACCCGAAAGGAAAGCGCTGTTGGCGCGCCTAAGCTACTGGCCCGTAGAGTAAAATGGTACCCCCAACAAAGTTGTCGATTGACATTCTGATTGCACTTTTATCATCTAGGGTGCGTTCCTTACACGTTTTGAGGGGTTTTAGCGAAAAACATGTTTTGAGCCACACGAGCTCTCCGGCCCGCTCGGTGCACATTTTGAAAAAAGCTAGGAGCTGCCCCTAGGTTCGGGGTGTCACAAAATATTGAAAAGTGGTCAAAAAACCGCTATCCAGAATCGGATGTAGAATCATTAGACGAACTTAAAATTGTTCTACGACCAATGTCTGCGACGTTTAGTATTCAAGATATGGCCCGCCCTAGGTCTGACCTGGCATTTTCGTGAAAATTTAAAGCATGGCCATAGGGACGGGTAAAATAGCTATTTTGAAGCAAAAAACCACCTCACTTTAAATGGCCATAACTTTTGAAAAACAAGAGCTAGGGTGCGTTCTCGACACGTTTTGAGGTGTTTTAGCGAAAAACATGTTTTGAGCCACACGAGCTCTCCGGCCCGTTCGGTGCACATTTTTGAAAAAAGCTAGGAGCTGCCCCTAGGTTCGGGGTGTCACAAAATATTGAAAAGTGGTCAAAAACCGCTATCCAGAATCGGATGTAGAATCATTAGACGAACTTAAAATTGTTCTACGACCAATGTCTGCGACGTTTAGTATTCAAGATATGGCCCGCCCTAGGTCTGACCTGGCATTTTCGTGAAAATTTAAAGCATGGCCATAGGGACGGGTAAAATAGCTATTTTGAAGCAAAAACCACCTCACTTTAAATGGCCATAACTTTTGAAAAACAAGAGCTAGGGTGCGTTCTCGACACGTTTTGAGGTGTTTTAGCGAAAAACATGTTTTGAGCCACACGAGCTCTCCGGCCCGATCGGTGCACATTTTTGAAAAAAGCTAGGGAGCTGCCCCTAGGTTCGGGGTGTCACAAAATATTGAAAAGTGGTCAAAAAACCGCTATCCAGAATCGGATGTAGAATCATTAGACGAACTTAAAATTGTTCTACGACCAATGTCTGCGACGTTTAGTATTCAAGATATGGCCCGCCCTAGGTCTGACCTGGCATTTTCGTGAAAATTTAAAGCATGGCCATAGGGACGGGTAAAATAGCTATTTTGAAGCAAAAACCACCTCACTTTAAATGGCCATAACTTTTGAAAACAAGAGCTAGGGTGCGTTCTCGACACGTTTTGAGGTGTTTTAGCGAAAAACATGTTTTGAGCCACACGAGCTCTCCGGCCCGATCGGTGCACATTTTTGAAAAAGCTAGGAGCTGCCCCTAGGTTCGGGGTGTCACAAAATATTGAAAAGTGGTCAAAAAACCGCTATCCAGAATCGGATGTAGAATCATTAGACGAACTTAAAATTGTTCTACAACCCCCCAGTCCGACGCCTCGTATTCGAGATATAGCACTTTGTAGGTCTGACCGAGCAATTTTGTACTGAAATGTATGGCGGACATGTTATTCATTAAACAACATTAACTTGCATCGTGCCCTACTTCATCGGCACAGCTACTATCGACTATCTATTGTTGAAATGGATTGAGTTTGACCATTTTAGCTCTTTTCTTATGCCGTGCACCAACAGTGTGTACCGATCAGGGAAAGTACACTACGTACGCGTTCATGGATGTATATGTTGGTACAAGTTGCCGGTCGGAATAGCAGTGCACCAAAACTGTGTACCGATCAGGGAAAGTACAAGACGGAGGGCGCAGCCCGAGCGTACGCGTTCATAGATGTCCATGTTGGTACAACCTACATGTACGTACCTTGTTTTTGCATCAAAAGTTCCAATAAAGTGTTTGTATGCTTAAAATGCTTATCTCAACCGGTCACCTTTTGGCCTGCCCTTTTATAGACAGAAACCTAGAACGATACTCGCGATGTTTGTGTTTTTCCATTCGCCCGGGACGACGAATGAGCTCTGTGCACATCGTGCAGAAAACTGTCTCCTCCTCGTATGTTTTTGTCCCTCCACGCATATAATCACCCACATTTGTGTTCAACACGGACGGCGCAGCCCGAGCGAACGCGTTAATGTTTATGTTTGTGCACACTAAAGTTACAATCCTAGGATTTGGTTATTGCGTCGCAGTGCCCGACCGTCGCGGACACCATTCTTGGACAAAAGTCCAAGTACGTAGAGTACATTCCCTAGGTATGTGCCCGTTCGTGACTTTCGTTGCGTGCTTACAGACACGCTTGGGTATGTTTACCATACAAGGTTTACTAGGAAAACCTGGGAAGGACGCTTGCCCTCCCGTTGCGGACACCATTCTTGGAAAGAAGTCCTGCTACGTAGCGTTCTTTAATGTACTTGATCAGTTTGTATTGCATTTGCTTTGTGCAATTGACTTTTGCTAATGCTCACTAAGGGGTGTTCGTTTGCGATGTGTATGATAAGCAACTGTCTATTCTAACCAGCAGTTAAATAACACTTTTCACCCAAATCATAGGAACGTAGAGTACTTTCCCTGATCGGTACACAATTTTGGTGCACCTCTAACTTCGCCAGCACTTTATCGTTACGTTTTGTGCACAACCTTGGGACATGGTGTAAGTTTCATCATTGTTATGTTTGATTCGGTTTATTATGATTGAAAAATACGCTACGTCCTAGAAATCTGAACTCGAATACTTTTGCCACGTTGCGCAAAAAGCTACTGAGCAACTCCTAGCCGTTTACCGATTTAAAATTTAATTTTCGTTATTAGTTTTAAAAAAATACGCTAAGTCCCAAAAATCTGAACTCGAATACTTTTTCTATGTGCCGCCAAAAGCTACTGAGCAACGCCTAGGTTGGTACATTTTTGGTACATGGAGTGTATGCGTGCAGGCGTACTGCCGTGCTGGACCGGAAAATCGCACTTGCTACTAGAACGTAGAGTAATTCCCCTAGATAGGTGCTTTTGCATGCCTCTGTTCGACGTCCATGCAACTTGGAACGTGCGACACACGTAGCTAGGCTTCTCCATACATATTCCCTAGGGTAGCACCAAATTGCACACTTTCAGGGGTATATTTTGGTACGGTGTACTGTGCATGGTACAAGTATCATTAGCTCGTGCAATTTATTTTGCATCAAGTTGCGATTGCTGGTGCGTCGAGATAGGAGTGTTTCGCGACTTTTGCCAAGCTTTGGTGCCATTTTGTGAATAATTAATGTTCTAGCCACAATAAACGTGCAACATAATGCCAATAACGAAAACGCCATTTTCAAGGGACTTCCAGTCAAAATGTTTGCAATCAGCGCTTTCCTGTCGAGTTCAGGATTTGGGACTGAGCGTTTTTTTTTCACGATCCAATCAAACGACCAGTTCGTGAATAAACAATTCATACAACAGTGCATCCCTTCAAAGTAGAAAAAAGCCGAATGCTAGGGAGCTCCAGTCAAAAACGTTGTCATTGGCGCTTTCTTCTCGAGTTCAGGATTTGGGACTTAGCGTTTTTTTCACGATCCAGCCAAAAGACCAGATCGTGAAATAAACGATTAATACAACTGTACTAGTACATCCCTTCAACTGAAGCAAGCGCACCATACATGACCCGTACGCTAATCATCCAAGCACATGACACGTCAACTAAGTCAACACATAATACAACTTGGAAAACTAACGGGTAAGTAGGTCGTCGTGTACGAGACGAGACACACCGACCAAACCAGGTCAACACGTCACATGCACAAGACATCCTACTACCAAGGCCGACCACCTCGACACACGACCTGTTAACCGAACATGGTCAACACCATCATGTGCAAGGCAACCGGGCCAAACGGGTCAACTTATACAACTTGTAACGAGCATGTGTAAGCTTACTGGTGTGGTCCGCACGGTCCTCACATCAAGACAATCAAGTCGAGAACGAGGCACGCCGACAAGCTCATTAGTGTTAAGTGTCCTTCTCCATCCTATGTCAAGTCACTCGTCTGACACGGAAGAAGCCAACTCTTGTCCACTAGTATAAAGGAACGGTCTCCAGACCAGGTCAAGTCACTCGTCTGACAAGGAAGGAGCACGCACCAAGCTTCACCAGAGCACGGTACCACGGTCCCCAGACCAAGATGGTTAGTTACGCCAACGAGGAAGGGGCACGCGTTCCCTTGCTACACTCAACTTAGTACACTCATGCTCTCACAAGAGTATCCCCTGTGTCGACGTGGTCCCCAGACCAAGACGAGCTTGCGCACATCGAGGAAGGGGCACACGGACAAACCACCAAGCATGGGTCGCTCTGAGAGGATCGATGCGAACGCATCTCTACAACTCGCAGCTCCCAGCCTGAAGTCCCGTCGTTTGCGGGCGGTTGATAGGTGTCGAAACTAGGTATATCCACGTTGGGCAGAGCTCAAGCCAACGGCGTTCCCAGTTACGGTACTAACACGTGCAGCGAACTCCACTCATTGCGGCCTAGGTATAGCGGGATGAGACGCCGGGCTGCAGACGCAGACTCCAACGGATCTCAGAGGGTTGTTAGGCCCGCTAGCTTCCGAACACCTAATGGGTTTGAGAAGCGCTATCAGCTCGGATTGGCTACGACCTTAGAGGCGTTCAGGCATAATCCAGCGGACGTAGCGTCATACCAAAGTCCGGTCGGACTAGTATTGAGCCAGTGGTCCGTACCTGTGGTTCCTCTCGTACTGCACAGGAATTCCGTTAAGATAGCGACTATAAGCACACACCAGTAGGGTAAAACTAACCTGTCTCACGACGGTCTAAACCCAGCTCACGTTCCCTTGAAAGGGTGAACAATCCTACGCTTGGTGAATTTTGCTTCACAATGATAGGAAGAGCCGACATCGAAGGATCAAAAAGCCACGTCGCTATGAACGCTTGGCGGCCACAAGCCAGTTATCCCTGTGGTAGTGTTCATCGAGTAGCCGTCGGGTACAGACGTATGTAAACACGCTCCGACAAAGTGTGCAAAAAAAGTGTGTAAAACGGCCTCGGATCGCTCTGAAACCCTCAAAATCGGGTTCAGAGCACCCAATTTACCTATAGATAGTGTTATTTGGTCGAATTTCTGTGATTTTTTGCGCTTTAAAAAATTCGTGTTGTTCTGTGTACATTTGCCCCCCCCCGGTAGCACCAAATTCCCGGGTGTGGAAAAAATGCGCAAAACTGTGTGATATCAGCGCCGGAAACACTCGACTCTGGATAATTCGACGCTTCTAAAGCGTTTAAAAGTGTTTTCGAGACGTTTTGAGAAGTTTAAAGTGCATAAAAGTGTAGTTTACATCCCCATACAATTTGTATGGGGAACTTTGAATGTGAATAACTCAGTGAAAAACGCACGGATTCGTGCCGGATGTGATTTTAAAGGTGCGCGTAGTGACGCTGAACGTGAATTTAAAAGAAACAGAACGAAAATCGGTGAAAAACGAGAAAATAAAAGTGTCGGGGTGCTACCGCCGGAGCACGTGCTTTCGGAAAAATCGAAATAAATAGCAAATCGCGAATAACTCCGCGAGTTTTGCTCGGATTCGTGTGCGGTTTTCACCGTTGTGCTTGTTTTTATGCGTACAATAAGATTGCATCAAAAATTTGTGAAAATCGTGAAAAAATTTTTGACGTTTCTTGGTGACAGTTCTATAATACCCAAGGGACAAATTTTGTCCGGGGAGCAGTTCCCAAGGGGCAAAAATTTGAAAAGTCCGTTACTGCTCGAAAAGTGCTCGAGTTTACAAAAGTGCGCAGAAAATTCGGGAAGAAGTGTAGTGCCCGCGGCAGCTCGAATCTGCTCGATTCGAGTAGTTCGAGCAACTCGAAAACTGCTCGAATTTTTCGAAAAATCCCTAAAATAGGTTCAAAAGGGTCGAAAAGCGGGCAGCGCAATTTGGACGTGAAAAAGTGCCGGAAAAATTCGGGATTGGTGCGGATCCATTCCCCACGTGAGCGACGCACCCTCTCGTAATTTTTCGCCACCTGCCACCCCTCCCCCCCAGCCCACCAGGGGGGTCGCAAGTCGGACCATAGTGGAAAACCAGCGTGGAAGAAGGATTCTACAGCAGCGATTGAGCGGCAGAACACCAGCTAGACGGCGCTGCATACTTGGGGTCATCTCGACCCCCCGGGGTCAACCGACCCCCGGGGTCACATCGACCCCCAGGGTTATTTAACCCACCAACCTGAAAGTCGGCAAAGATGATGGCATCATCCGGGATGTCAACGCGCGCGAGTGCGAGGTCAGTCTCTGTGGACTGCCGTAGCAGCTTGGCATCTGGCTCGAAGCTGTTTGTGACCGAGCCCCGAGTGGCGCTGCCTAGGGTCAGTGTCACAGGCAACAACAAGCCCGCCGTGGCATCCAAGGCCGCCACGGCCACACTGGAGCTCGAGTTGCTTAAGGCAACAATCCAACGACTAGAGGAGCAGAATGCAGAAATGAAGGAGCAAATGCTCGCCTCTCCGAGCAGATAACTGGCATGTGCCAACTGCTACAAGAGGAAAAGGAGGAGGCAAAACGACGAGAGGAGAAGTTGGAGGCACAGATGGAGAAGCTCGCCGCCGCACATCAGCGCGACCGAGACGTGCTCAACTCTCTTCTGGCAGCAAAGGTTGCCGGCGGACAACCGTCAGCTAGTCCGCGCCAACCTCCGACTCCCGCTGCCGCGCCGACCCTCTGCGCCGCAGCTGCAGCAACAACAACAGCAGCAGCGGAACCAGCACGAGCAGGAGCAGCCCCGCGCGTCGACGTCGCGCGCAGTCATGCCGCCGCGCAGCGAGGCATCGACAGCCGTCCGCGTAGACGTTGTGCCGGAACTCACCTTTAGTGAGGTCGTGCGGCGTAGATATCGCGGAAAAGCTACGGGTAAGCCACGCTCCCAGCAGCAGCAGCAACAGCAACAGCAGCAGCAGCAGCAGCAGCAGCAGCGTCAGCCACAGCGACAGGCGGTCGCCGGCTCGCAGCAGCAGCAGCAGGAGCGTATGCAGCAGCAACATCAGCAACATCGTAAGCGAAAGCCGAGGCCCGACATCATCGAGGTGTCTCCCAGTGAAGGCGAAACCTGGGATGGCATCTACGAGAAGGTGCGCATAGCCATTCGTCTGGACGCGGCTCACAGCGAAATGAAAGGGCATATTAAGCAGGGCCGCCGAACTCATGCCAGGCTGCTACGTATGGAGCTGAGCAAGACGGTAAACGCTCCGCTTATGCTGGAAGGCGTCCGCAAATCATCGGCGACGCAGGCGTCAGTCGGCTTGTCACAGAAATGGGTGAGCTGCTGGTAGTCGATATCGATCCCCTTGCTACGGAGGAAGATATCATTGCTGCCCTCGATGCTAAGATTGGCGCAAGTGCTGGAGTTGTTTCTGCCAGCATTTGGGAACTACCGGATGGTTCGAAGCGAGCACGCATCCGGCTACCTGTGAAGTCGGCTCGGCAGTTGGAAGGACTTAAACTGTTCCTGTGCGACTGTGTGAGCAAGGTTCGAGCAGCCCCACCAACGCCTCCAGAGCGACAGCGCTGTTTCCGCTGTCTGGAGATGGGCCACATCGCCTCGAACTGCCGTTCCACCGCAGATAGGCAGAATCTGTGCATCCGCTGTGGGCTTACCGGACACAAAGCACGATCCTGCCAGAATGAGGCAAAGTGCGCACTGTGCGGTGGCGCTCACCACATAGGCCACAGCGAATGTGCCCGTTCGGCCCAACGATGTTCCCGGCCCTGAAAGTTCTGCAGGCGAACCTGGGCCATGGCCGTGATGCCCAGAACCTGGTGCTGCAAGCTGCCAGAGAGGAGAAAGCAGACGTGCTCATTCTCTCTGATGTTCTGCGCCCACCTGAAAACAACGGCCGGTGGGCATTCAGCAGCTGCAAGGCGGTAGCGGTGGTAGCTGTCGGTGAGCTACCAATACAGCGGGTGTGGTGCAGTGAAGCTCAGGGGTTGGTTGCAGCGCAGATCGGCGGAGTGGTTTTCATCAGCTGCTATGCTCCACCAAGCCTTAACCTCGCAGAGTTCGAGCGCTTCTTGGAAGCAATAGAACTCAAGGCTTCTCCCACCCTCAAGTCGTCGTCGCCGGCGATTTTAACGCCAGACATGAGGAGTGGGGCAGCCCGAGGACTTGCGACCGCGGGGAAGAGCTGCACGGAATGGTGGAGCAGCTTGGCCTAATCGTGATTAATCAAGGTCGGGAATACACGTTTGATGGCAACGGGGTGGCTCTCCCGAGTATAGTGGATGTGGCATTCGCGAGCCCGTCGATCGCTCGCCCTGACACCTGGGTTGTCAGCACAAGCTACACCGCGTCAGACCACCGCTATGTTCTCTACACCGTGGGAGGAACACCACCATCCCCCGAACAACTACAGAACCATCAGCAGACAGCGCAGCAGTCGTCTCAGCAGCAACAGCAGCAGCAGCAACAGCAGTCCTTACAACAGCAGCAGTTATCACAACAGCAGCAGCAGCAACGACAGCGGCAACCATCGTCGCAGCAGGGTGATTCCTCAAGCCAGAGGCGTGTGCGCCACGCTGGCCGCCGATGGAAAGCCTCGCAGTTTTCTCCTTCCTCATTCCTCGAGGCGCTGTTCGCTGCGGACTTTGTCCAACGCGCAACGAGCCAGGAGGGTATGATCGCAGCCATGCTCAAGGCTTGCGACGAGACGATGCAACGGGTTACCCGAGTGCACCAAGACCCGCATCGGAACATCTTTTGGTGGTCTCCCCTCCTGGCTCGACTGAGGAACAATTGCGAGGTTGCCCGTGACCGATTGCTGCAGACGGCTGATTTGGAGGAGCGCAGCATAGCAGCAGCAGAGCACAGGACAGCAAGGGCGGAGGCTCAGCCGAGCAATTCGAGCTAGCAAGCGGAACTTGTTCCAGGAGCTGATCGAAATTGCAGAAGAGAATGCGTTCGGGGCAGGATACCGTGTCGTTATGTCTCGGCTCCGGGGCAGTCGGATGCCGTCCGAAGCGGACCGGGTCGTCCTCGAACGTATTGTATCCGACCTCTTCCCTGAGCATCCGCCCTGCGACTGGTCGCGGCTGAGCAACGTTGGAAGCGTCGAGGGAGCACAACAACGGCGGGAATTGCACCGGTAACGGACGACGAGCTGCTGCTCATCGCGAGCCAGATGGCAAATCACAAAGCACCAGGGCTCGATGGCATCCCGAATGCGGCAGTGAAGACGGCCATCATGTTGTTCCCGGAGGTCTTCCGGGTCCTGTACCAGGATTGCCTCAACCGCGCTTCGTTTCCGGCGCAGTGGAAGAGGCAACGACTGGTGTTGCTGCCGAAGCAGGGGAAGCCTCCGGGAGAGAGCAGCTCGTACCGACCCCTCTGCATGCTCGACGCACTGGGGAAGGTACTTGAGCGCCTCATCCTGAATCGCCTCAATGAACATCTCGAAGAGCCGTCTTCACCCCGACTGTCGGACCGGCAGTTCGGATTTCGTCGAGGGCGGTCGACAGTGAGCGCCATCCAGCGGGTTGTTGAGGCCGGCCGTACCGCCATGTCGTTCCGGCGAACGAACGGCCGGGATAACCGTTT
>NW_024412091.1:80000-82500 GCF_016920715.1 Anopheles arabiensis | reverse complement strand
AGTTCGGACTATAGGCATACGACGATTTTTATCGCGGAGGGGACGTATGACCCAAACGGGGGCTTAATGACCCACTGCCACTGCAAACCATGCTCCTACGACTAAATAGAGGTAAAACTACGATTTGGTGCAATCTTCATGTTTGACCTCGTAGCAAGGTACCCTCCCTATAGTAGGCAATGAGCAAATGATCATAATCCCAGGAGGGCAAAAAATGGGAACCCGAAAGGAAAGCGCTGTTGGCGCGCCTAAGCTACTGGCCCGTAGAGTAAAATGGTACCCCCAACAAAGTTGTCGATTGACATTCTGATTGCACTTTTTATCATCTAGGGTGCGTTCCTTACACGTTTTGAGGGGTTTTAGCGAAAAACATGTTTTGAGCCACACGAGCTCTCCGGCCCGCTCGGTGCACATTTTTGAAAAAGCTAGGAGCTGCCCCTAGGTTCGGGGTGTCACAAAATATTGAAAAGTGGTCAAAAACCGCTATCCAGAATCGGATGTAGAATCATTAGACGAACTTAAAATTGTTCTACGACCAATGTCTGCGACGTTTAGTATTCGAAGATATGGCCCGCCCTAGGTCTGACCTGGCATTTTCGTGAAAATTTAAAGCATGGCCATAGGGACGGGTAAAATAGCTATTTTGAAGCAAAAACCACCTCACTTTAAATGGCCATAACTTTTGAAAACAAGAGCTAGGGTGCGTTCTCGACACGTTTTGAGGTGTTTTAGCGAAAACATGTTTTGAGCCACACGAGCTCTCCGGCCCGTTCGGTGCACATTTTGAAAAAGCTAGGAGCTGCCCCTAGGTTCGGGGTGTCACAAAATATTGAAAAGTGGTCAAAAACCGCTATCCAGAATCGGATGTAGAATCATTAGACGAACTTAAAATTGTTCTACGACCAATGTCTGCGACGTTTAGTATTCAAGATATGGCCCGCCCTAGGTCTGACCTGGCATTTTCGTGAAAATTTAAAGCATGGCCATAGGGACGGGTAAAATAGCTATTTTGAAGCAAAAACCACCTCACTTTAAATGGCCATAACTTTTGAAAAACAAGAGCTAGGGTGCGTTCTCGACACGTTTTGAGGTGTTTTAGCGAAAACATGTTTTGAGCCACACGAGCTCTCCGGCCCGATCGGTGCACATTTTGAAAAAGCTAGGAGCTGCCCCTAGGTTCGGGGTGTCACAAAATATTGAAAAGTGGTCAAAAAACCGCTATCCAGAATCGGATGTAGAATCATTAGACGAACTTAAAATTGTTCTACGACCAATGTCTGCGACGTTTAGTATTCAAGATATGGCCCGCCCTAGGTCTGACCTGGCATTTTCGTGAAAATTTAAAGCATGGCCATAGGGACGGGTAAAATAGCTATTTTGAAGCAAAAACCACCTCACTTTAAATGGCCATAACTTTTGAAAACAAGAGCTAGGGTGCGTTCTCGACACGTTTTGAGGTGTTTTAGCGAAAAACATGTTTTGAGCCACACGAGCTCTCCGGCCCGATCGGTGCACATTTTTGAAAAAAGCTAGGGAGCTGCCCCTAGGTTCGGGGTGTCACAAAATATTGAAAAGTGGTCAAAAAACCGCTATCCAGAATCGGATGTAGAATCATTAGACGAACTTAAAATTGTTCTACAACCCCCAGTCCGACGCCTCGTATTCGAGATATAGCACTTTGTAGGTCTGACCGAGCAATTTTGTACTGAAATGTATGGCGGACATGTTATTCATTAAACAACATTAACTTGCATCGTGCCCTACTTCATCGGCACAGCTACTATCGACTATCTATTGTTGAAATGGATTGAGTTTGACCATTTTAGCTCTTTTCTTATGCCGTGCACCAACAGTGTGTACCGATCAGGGAAAGTACACTACGTACGCGTTCATGGATGTATATGTTGGTACAAGTTGCCGGTCGGAATAGCAGTGCACCAAAACTGTGTACCGATCAGGAAAGTACAAGACGGAGGGCGCAGCCCGAGCGTACGCGTTCATAGATGTCCATGTTGGTACAACCTACATGTACGTACCTTGTTTTTGCATCAAAAGTTCCAATAAAGTGTTTGTATGCTTAAAATGCTTATCTCAACCGGTCACCTTTTGGCCTGCCCTTTTACAGACAGAAACCTAGAACGATACTCGCGATGTTTGTGTTTTTCCATTCGCCCGGGACGACGAATGAGCTCTGTGCACATCGTGCAGAAAACTGTCTCCTCCTCGTATGTTTTTGTCCCTCCACGCATATAATCACCCACATTTGTGTTCAACACGGACGGCGCAGCCCGAGCGAACGCGTTAATGTTTATGTTTGTGCACACTAAAGTTACAATCCTAGGATTTGGTTATTGCGTCGCAGTGCCCGACCGTCGCGGACACCATTCTTGGACAAAAGTCCAAGTACGTAGAGTACATTCCCTAGGTATGTGCCCGTTCGTGACTTTCGTTGCGTGCTTACAGACACGCTTGGGTATGTTTACCATACAAGGTTTACTAG
>NW_024412091.1:60000-72500 GCF_016920715.1 Anopheles arabiensis | reverse complement strand
CGCCCGGAGGCACACTACTGACAGCGTTCTAGTTAGCTTGACTGAGTCGCGTTCGTTATCGGAATTAACCAGACAAATCATTCCACGAACTAAGAACGGCCATGCACCACTACCCTTAAGTTTGAGAAAGAGCTATCAATCTGTCTTACCTCAATAAGTTCGGACCTGGTAAGTTTTCCCGTGTTGAGTCAAATTAAGCCGCAAGCTCCACTTTTTTTTTTTTTTAATGCTTAAGGATTTATTTGTCAGATTAACTTAACGTTAAATCCCCACTCCTGCTCCTGGACCCGTTTCAGCGGGGCTTGGAACCAGGAGTATGTGTCACTTGTGACATCGCCTTTATTGGTATTTATTTATTTCGTTCCTTTTTTTTTTTCCTTACGGAATTAATACCCCAACGCATTTTTTCTTATTTTTCTTCTGCGCCGTACCCTTTTTTGCTGTCCCATGCACTTCCTACCCCATCATCCTTCTTCTAACGGCCGGAGGTTGTTGCTTCAGTGATGGCTGCCAGGCCGTCGGCGGATAGCGCCTCACGTACTCCCTGATTGGACGGCACCCTTCGCGCTACTCGGCGTAGCCGCTCCATTTCACGCCTTCTCATCCGCCGTCGGATGGTATCGGCTTCCGAAGGGGCCGACCTGCTCCTCCGGTTTCTACCGTGTGGGACTGGTGGTAGAGTCCCTTCCCTGGCGCGTTGACGGTAGAGACGTTGCAGATACAGTCTCCGTTCGTGCCGCGCTCTTACCATCCTCGGAGATGGAGGCAGTCCGCGTCTTCCCATGGGGATGGGTGGTGGTGCTTCTCCTGCTTCCTCCGCCCGCACCGCTGCCATCAGGATGGAGTCCTCACGTTCTCGTTCGGCTGCTGCCATTGCGGATGCAAGGCGCACTTCCGCCCGTTCCTCCGCCCTCCGGCGACCTCTTCTGGTCCGTCTGGCTCGACCTCGGTTGGAACGAAAGAGTTCAGCCACCCCATCAACCGACACCTGCTCTCCATCCAGCGGACTGGCGTCTACCGCTGCTGGTCTCGTCGGTAGTGCTGCAAGGTGTGCCTGGAGGTTGAGCTGCAGCTCGTCCTCACGCCAAAGCTGTTGCAACACCTTCGTGATTTTGCGTGCAGCTTCCTGGATGCTGTTCCACCGCTCGGGGCTCTCCAGCAGCTTCATGCCGAGATTTTCCTCGTTCACTGGGTCGCTTGTGCCGTAGCCCAACAGCTCCACCCGGATCTCGTGGAAGACCTCGCACTGGAACAGCACATGCGCCACCGATTCGACCGACCCCGGGCACCGTGGACATTCCGCCGATGGGGCAAAACCGCAGACATGGAGGTATTCCCGGAAATATCCATGTCCGGTTAATACCTGTGAGAGGTGGAAATCAACCTCTCCATGTCGCCTACTCATCCACAAGTGCAGGTCCGGGATCATTCGGTGGGCCCAGACCGCGTACCGACTGGCCGTTGGAGCTGCGGCCGCCGCATCCCACGCTCGCTGCCACTCCTGGAGAGTCCCCTGCCTCTCTTCCAGCCGGATGTCCTTGCGGCTGGCGCCCGGGGCAGCTAGGAGCCTCCGATGGCACCTTGCGTCCTCCCGTACCAGCAGCCTGAACGGCACAAGGCCTGCCAGTGCAACTCCGGTCTCATATGCCACCGACACGAACGAGCTGGTGACACTGCGAGCTAGGGGCTTCTGCACCTGGGCCAGCTTCCTCTGGCACCACTGCAGATCCGTCGCCTCGGACCACACGGGGCAGCATACCGGATGATCGACTCCGCCACTGCCGCCAACAGCCGACGCTTGGCCACCTGGGGCCCACTGTGGTTCCTCATTACTGCGGTGACCACACCTACCACGCGGAGGGCTTTAGCCGTCGACAGCTCCACGTGCGGCTTCCACGACAGGTGGTCATGGATCTGGACCCCCAGATACCGGATCGACTGTTTGCTGTGTATGATGGTGTCCCCGACGCGGAACGGCACCCTCAGTTGACCTCTTCGCAGACTGGAGATCATTACTCCTTCCGTCTTCTCCGGAGCGAGCTGCAGGTGATGGTCCTCCATCCAAGCCGCAATCGCGTCCACTGCCTGTTCAGCCACCGATGCCGCCTCCTCTGGTGTGCAACCCCGTGCCATGACCACTATGTCATCCGCATAGCCGATGACGCTAGCCCCTTCAGGAAGCTTCGACTCCGCAACACGCCGTCGTACATGATGTTCCACAGGGTCGGGCCCAGAATGGACCCCTGTGGAACACCTGCAGTCACTGGCGTGTAACGGGCCCGTCTGCGGTGTCATAGACGAGCTCCCTGTTTTCGAAGTAGTCTCTCAGGATGTTGCGGAGCTGCCTCGGCACGCCTTTGTCCTCCAGCGCCGTAGCGATGCACTGCCAGCTGGCAGTGTTAAATGCATTACGCACATCCAGCGCCACTACTAGAAGGCAGCGTTTGTCCCTGTTGTTGGTGCGGCCAAATGACATCGCGTGACGGCCTGCATCCACCACCAGCTGAATCGCCTGCACTGTCGAACGGCCCCTCCTGAACCCGTACTGGTTTTCTGCCAACCTCGGTGATTCAGGAGCCTCGATGACATCATTTATTCGCGACAACAGCAACCGCTCGTACGCTTTGCCCGGGTTGTTCAGCAGCAGAATCGGGCGGAAGGATGAAGCGAGCCCCGGTGGCTTGCCCGGCTTGGGGATCAGGGCCAGTTTCTGCTTCTTCCACTCATCCGGGAACCGCTCGTTGTCCAAGCATTCCTGGAACAACTTCTTGAAGATGTCCGTATGCTTCCGGATGGCGGCCGTCAAAGCGGCGTTTGGCACACCATCCAGTCCTGGAGCCTTCCTCGGGTTCAGCGAGCTCGCGATGTCCAACAGCTCCTGTTCATTAACGTCCCGAACTGGTTCTCTCTCCCCTCTCCAGGACTTGGCCTGGTGACGCTGGCCAGTCAACCGGAGGATGCTGGGGAACAGAGTGGAAACGATACCCTCTAGCACCGATGAATCGCGCTCTCTCGCCGTCCAGCTTCCACGAAGGCGGCTTAGTACGTTGCGGTACCATTGTCCCGTCTCGTCTTCCGCGAGGCCCCGCAGCATTTCATCGAAGTGCTCCTTCTTGCTGGTGGTGATGGCTGAATCCAGGGCGGTCCGCACCTGGAGAAGGTCGCTGGCTGCGGCGATCTGCTCTTCCTCGTCGATGGCAGCTTCAAGGCGTTCCTTAGCGAGGCGGCAGTTCTCACACAGGACCTCGATTGCTGGCGTCCACCAATAAGCAGGTCGTCCCGAGTGACCTTGTGAAGGGAACACTCGCGCCATGGCTGCGTCACAAGCTTCCGTCATGACTCTCTCCAAGCTTTCGGCATTTGTAACCCGCTCTGCGAACGAAGCTACGTCGAGCGCTACACCGAAAAGCTCGGCATCGAACTGACGGCTACGCCATCTCGTGCCGCTTTCTCGCGTGGAAGGACCCTCCTGTCGACGACTATCTGCCGCTGACCGCTGGAACAGCTCCCCTACAGCAAACCGAATGTACACGTGGTCACTGTACGAGTATCTGCTCATAATCCTCCACCGATGCTCCGGAATGGTGTTAACTCCGGCGATGCTGCGGCTGGCGAAGGCAACGTCCACCACGCTCGGGCGAGCCACCTGTTGCCTAGGAAGGTTGGGGCGGTGCCGGTGTTTAACACCTCCAGCCCCAAGCTGTCGACAAGCTGGACCACAGCCTCTCCCTTTGCGTTGGTGCGGCCACTTCCCCAAACAGTGTGCCACGCATTGAGATCCCCCGCAAGGACGACGCGCGGGTGACCTCTCGCCAGCACATCGATGCGCTGCATTACCTCCTCGAACTCAGAGACGCCCGCTGAGGGCGACACGTAGCAACATATGAAGAGCACACCATTGATCCGGGCAGCCGCGATCCCAGACTGCGTCACGGAGACCACTTGCTGAACCGGGTACGTTTCGCTGCTGGCTATGATGGCCACCTTCCCGTCCCTGTCGGCCACCCAGTTCCCATTGTTCCTGGGGACACTGTGCAGCTCTACCATCAGACAGACATCCACCCGCTCCATCCGCATCGTGTTGAGCGCCAGGTCTTGCGCGCTCCTACTGCGATTGACGTTGATCTGTAGCACTTCCATTTCAGTTCGAGGGTTGTCCACCGCAGGCTGCGGCACCAATACGGTGGGCGCCGCCACACAGCATGCACTTGATCTCATTGGTGCAACCCGACGCCTTGTGAGTTTGGTCACCACACCGTAGACAACGCTTGACCGATCCTCACTCGTGCACGTCGCGGCGATGTGTCCCCGCTCCAGACACCGGAAGCAGCGAGTCAGCTGACCCGATACTTTTGGGGCTTCATGTACCGAACAATACGTGTAGCCCAGCTCCAGTCGACGATCTTTGACGAGTTCCGCTTCTGCTCGTGGGAGGCGCACGCGAGCCCGCTTCGTCATGTCTCGGCGCTCCCAAAGGTTCACGGTGGCCACCAATGACTGCTTTCCAAGAGTGGTCATGAGCGCCTTTTGATCGCCTCCTCGTCGATCATGTTGTCGATTCCAGTCAGGACGACCTCAGCCATCTCTGTTTTGACGGTTACCGATCCACGTTCCCCGATGATCTCCTGGATGATGTCCTTCAGCGCCGCGCTATCGACGTCGCGGGACAAAGGCAGCAGGAGGTGGTCCTCGGCGTTCTTCTGCCAACCCCAATTTGCCGCTGGAAATCGGCAATCCGCGGGTTGGTCCGTATCTTCACATACATTTCCTTGAAGGACACTCCTGGGGCGGGCACAACGACGATTTCATCCGGGCGTTTTCGTCGCGGACGCCGCTTCTCCTGCTGATGAATGCCCATCCGCTGCTGCTGCTGCTGCCCATTTTGCTGGTGCGGCCACTGCTGATGCTGCTGGTGTGCTGGCTGCCGCTGGGCTGACTGCTGGGGCAGATTCACCCGTTCTGCTTATTCTCGCGCCGATTGCCGCGAACGACCTCCACCCACGTTCCTGCCTCGTCCGGTACCGCCGAGGATGCCGACTCCGTCACGCCCTGACGCTGAGCACGCACGCTCTGCTGCACCGTCGGCCATTGCTGCGCAGGTAGCCGCTGCTGCCGTTGTTGTTTCTGCTGCTGCTGACGCCACCTTTGGCGCTGTTGATCTTCCAGCTGTTGCCGCTGTTCCTGTCGTTGCTGGCTTTCCATCCTCCGAAGCAGCTCCTGCTCTCGCTGCAGTTCCTGCTGGCTCTCTAGCCGAGCTCCGCTGGTTCCACCGAGGGTTTGCGCTAGAAGAGCGTTGAACAGCTTCCTTCTCCTTGCGAAGCTCTTTCGCGGTGTTCTGCTTCGCGTACCCGAGCTTCTTCGCGCGCCTCTCTTACCTCCCTTTGCGCTTCCTTCAGCTGCTCGTTGGAGGCCTCCATTTGCAAGCGCAGCAACTGGATTTGCTCCTCCAACCGCTTGACAATGCCGACCAACGTCTCATTGTCAGCTTTTGCATCCGCCAGCATCCGACGCACTTCTCCGGTGGAAACCGGGCAAGCTCCACTTCTTGTGGTGCCCTTCCGTCAATTCCTTTAAGTTTCAACTTTGCAACCATACTTCCCCCGGAACCCGATTTTGGTTTCCCGGAAGCTACTGAGAGCACCGAAGGTAGGTAGCGTCTCCCAATTGCTAATTGGCATCGTTTACGGTTAGAACTAGGGCGGTATCTAATCGCCTTCGATCCTCTAACTTTCGTTCTTGATTAATGAAAGCATCCTTGGCAAACGCTTTCGCTTCTGTGGGTCCTACGACGGTCTACGAATTTCACCTCTCGCGCCGTAATACCAATGCCCCCGACTACTTCTGTTAATCATTACCTCTTGGTCTATTACAAACCAACGAAACCACTCAGACCGAGGTCATGTTCCATTATTCCATGCAAAATTATTTCGGCCAACGCCGGCCCCGGAGGACCGGACGCTTTGAACTAGCCTGCTTTGAGCACTCTAATTTGTTCAAGGTAAACGAGAGTTCCCGGGCACCATGAAGCTGGGTCGAACAAGACCTTGACCGACGAGGTCGCGGCGACAAGTCCTGACCCGTCACGGAGTAGAACGCCCAGGTACACCATTGTGAGTCGCAGCCGCGAGCGCGTACACGGACGGTCCCAACCGAGAGGTCGGGCGCCCGCGACGGACGCGAGTCTGGACGGGGTATCAACTTCGAACGTTTTAACCGCAACAACTTTAATATACGCTAGTGGAGCTGGAATTACCGCGGCTGCTGGCACCAGACTTGCCCTCCACTTGATCCTTGCAAAAGGATTTATGCTCAACTCATTCCAATTATGGACCATCGTTAGAGAGGTCCATATTGTTATTTCTCGTCACTACCTCCCCGTGCCGGGATTGGGTAATTTACGCGCCTGCTGCCTTCCTTGGATGTGGTAGCCATTTCTCAGGCTCCCTCTCCGGAATCGAACCCTGATTCCCCGTTACCCGTCGCAACCATGGTAGTCCTCTACACTACCATCAATAGTTGATAGGGCAGACATTTGAAAGATCTGTCGTCAGTCGCAAGCGACCGTACGATCGGCATCCTTATCCAGATTTCAACTCAAAGCGCCCGGAGGCGATTGGTTTAACTAATAAGTGCACCAGTTCCGCCGACCCGGAGGCCAACAGTCCCGGCATAATGCATGTATTAGCTCTGGCTTTTCCACAGTTATCCAAGCAACTGTTTGGATGAGGATCTTGTAAATTATAGCTGTTATACTGAGCCTTATGCGGTTTCACTTTCTAGGAAGCTTGTACTTAGACATGCATGGCTTAACCTTTGAGACGAGCGTATATCACTGGTAGGATCAACCAGAATTCGAGTCAATTGCTTGAACACGAACTACACTCTTGATCACGCGAGGCGCAAGTCCCCGTGACCACCGAGATTTGTTCTGTGACGCCGGAGCGTCGTTGGCGCCACTCGATAGACTGCACAAGCAGACAACGTCGGATGCATTGCACATGGCTAGCGGATCTACTCTCTGCACTGCGTCGGGTGTTCCTACGTCTGTCTGGAGACATTGCTAGGCCAGTACGGCACTCTGCGCACTCTTGCTTGTCCTCTTCGAGCGACGGGCCTCTAAGCGGGGTTGTATTCCGGTACGACACATCGACTGGTACACATTGCACGCACTAACGATCTCTGCACTGAATGGAACTCATTCATAACCACCGTGACGGGAGACTTTGCTAGTACGCACGATACTCTGCGCATGTGCACATGTTTTACAACCCAACCAACTTAAGCACCTAGGGAAGTTGTGATGCCATCTGAACACCCACCGACTGATGCATTGAACGGCTAAAGTTGACCTTCAATCCGAACTGGCACTTTGCGGCGTGGAGGCAGTTGCGCGACCACTCCTATCCCAAACCAACAAAGCATGGTGTATCCTAAGTGTTCGGTACAAGCACACCACGACGGGACACATTGAACGGTTCAGCGATCTCTGCACTAGTGGAAGAACTCCAACGTGATACGGGAGACATTGCTCTAAACCGAACGGCATCTCTGCGCGTTTACTTGACGCACCCCCAACTTGGTCAACTGTTGGACTTTTTCGTAATCACGGCGGGACACATTGAACGAGCTCTAACGGATCTCTGCACGCATGGAACATGGTGGCGGGAATCATTGCTAGAACCGAACGGCGCCTCTGCGCGATGTACAAAGCCCAACAGGAACCTCGTATCGGCTGCCGAGCCGGAGCTTGAACAACTTGGACTTTCACCTCTAATTTATATCAACTCACCACTCCCCCGAGGGATCCGCAGAATTGCTTCTGGGTCCCGTATCGTTATTTGCGATTCGTGTTTGCATTACACTACATTGAACTATTCCAACTTGTTTATCCGCATGGCGAACATTTGCTGCATAGAACATTTAAGTTCCACTTCGCTCTCCCCTACGTGGGTCTGAGCTTCGCTCTCAGGAAAAAATATGCCACATTTGGTAGGGAGACCCGGTTTCATCACGCTTTGTGCCCTGCACCATATATACCCTCATAAATTTATTCATTGGATTAGATCCAAGGAACACCAGATCATGCACCACTACCCATAATAGCTCATCGAGCTTAGCGTGAATCCTTCGGGTTTCCCTAAGAAGTTCGATTGGTCTTGCAGAGTTTAAAGACAACGAAGCTTAGTTTCAAGCAATGGTTAATATACGCGTATTCAAAACCCTTAGCTGTTACAACTTTTTACTAGAAACCATCACGACGAAGTCTTTGGGTCCGTAGACCCGTGATGTACTGCTCCAGGAACGTTTTTATAGGGTGGAAGCTCAAAATCATAGGTTAAAATCATCGGCAGAGCCCACCAGACACCACTTTTGCTTCATTAGTTCGGACTATAGGCATACGACGATTTTTATCGCGGAGGGGACGTATGACCCAAACGGGGGCTTAATGACCCACTGCCACTGCAAACCATGCTCCTACGACTAAATAGAGGTAAAACTACGATTTGGTGCAATCTTCATGTTTGACCTCGTAGCAAGGTACCCTCCCTATAGTAGGCAATGAGCAAATGATCATAATCCCAGGAGGGCAAAAAATGGGAACCCGAAAGGAAAGCGCTGTTGGCGCGCCTAAGCTACTGGCCCGTAGAGTAAAATGGTACCCCCAACAAAGTTGTCGATTGACATTCTGATTGCACTTTTTATCATCTAGGGTGCGTTCCTTACACGTTTTGAGGGGTTTTAGCGAAAAACATGTTTTGAGCCACACGAGCTCTCCGGCCCGCTCGGTGCACATTTTTGAAAAAGCTAGGAGCTGCCCCTAGGTTCGGGGTGTCACAAAATATTGAAAAGTGGTCAAAAACCGCTATCCAGAATCGGATGTAGAATCATTAGACGAACTTAAAATTGTTCTACGACCAATGTCTGCGACGTTTAGTATTCAAGATATGGCCCGCCCTAGGTCTGACCTGGCATTTTCGTGAAAATTTAAAGCATGGCCATAGGGACGGGTAAAATAGCTATTTTGAAGCAAAACCACCTCACTTTAAATGGCCATAACTTTTGAAAAACAAGAGCTAGGGTGCGTTCTCGACACGTTTTGAGGTGTTTTAGCGAAAACATGTTTTGAGCCACACGAGCTCTCCGGCCCGTTCGGTGCACATTTTTGAAAAAAGCTAGGGAGCTGCCCCTAGGTTCGGGGTGTCACAAAATATTGAAAAGTGGTCAAAAAACCGCTATCCAGAATCGGATGTAGAATCATTAGACGAACTTAAAATTGTTCTACGACCAATGTCTGCGACGTTTAGTATTCAAGATATGGCCCGCCCTAAGTCTGACCTGGCATTTTCGTGAAAATTTAAAGCATGGCCATAGGGACGGGTAAAATAGCTATTTTGGAAGCAAAAACCACCTCACTTTAAATGGCCATAACTTTTGAAAACAAGAGCTAGGGTGCGTTCTCGACACGTTTTGAGGTGTTTTAGCGAAAAACATGTTTTGAGCCACACGAGCTCTCCGGCCCGATCGGTGCACATTTTTGAAAAAGCTAGGAGCTGCCCCTAGGTTCGGGGTGTCACAAAATATTGAAAAGTGGTCAAAAACCGCTATCCAGAATCGGATGTAGAATCATTAGACGAACTTAAAATTGTTCTACAACCCCCAGTCCGACGCCTCGTATTCGAGATATAGCACTTTGTAGGTCTGACCGAGCAATTTTGTACTGAAATGTATGGCGGACATGTTATTCATTAAACAACATTAACTTGCATCGTGCCCTACTTCATCGGCACAGCTACTATCGACTATCTATTGTTGAAATGGATTGAGTTTGACCATTTTAGCTCTTTTCTTATGCCGTGCACCAACAGTGTGTACCGATCAGGGAAAGTACACTACGTACGCGTTCATGGATGTATATGTTGGTACAAGTTGCCGGTCGGAATAGCAGTGCACCAAAACTGTGTACCGATCAGGAAAGTACAAGACGGAGGGCGCAGCCCGAGCGTACGCGTTCATAGATGTCCATGTTGGTACAACCTACATGTACGTACCTTGTTTTTGCATCAAAAGTTCCAATAAAGTGTTTGTATGCTTAAAATGCTTATCTCAACCGGTCACCTTTTGGCCTGCCCTTTTATAGACAGAAACCTAGAACGATACTCGCGATGTTTGTGTTTTTCCATTCGCCCGGGACGACGAATGAGCTCTGTGCACATCGTGCAGAAAACTGTCTCCTCCTCGTATGTTTTTGTCCCTCCACGCATATAATCACCCACATTTGTGTTCAACACGGACGGCGCAGCCCGAGCGAACGCGTTAATGTTTATGTTTGTGCACACTAAAGTTACAATCCTAGGATTTGGTTATTGCGTCGCAGTGCCCGACCGTCGCGGACACCATTCTTGGACAAAAGTCCAAGTACGTAGAGTACATTCCCTAGGTATGTGCCCGTTCGTGACTTTCGTTGCGTGCTTACAGACACGCTTGGGTATGTTTACCATACAAGGTTTACTAGGAAAACCTGGGAAGGACGCTTGCCCTCCCGTTGCGGACACCATTCTTGGAAAGAAGTCCTGCTACGTAGCGTTCTTTAATGTACTTGATCAGTTTGTATTGCATTTGCTTTGTGCAATTGACTTTGCTAATGCTCACTAAGGGGTGTTCGTTTGCGATGTGTATGATAAGCAACTGTCTATTCTAACCAGCAGTTAAATAACACTTTTCACCCAAATCATAGGAACGTAGAGTACTTTCCCTGATCGGTACACAATTTTGGTGCACCTCTAACTTCGCCAGCACTTTATCGTTACGTTTTGTGCACAACCTTGGGACATGGTGTAAGTTTCATCATTGTTATGTTTGATTCGGTTTATTATGATTGAAAAATACGCTACGTCCTAGAAATCTGAACTCGAATACTTTTGCCACGTTGCGCAAAAGCTACTGAGCAACTCCTAGCCGTTTACCGATTTAAAATTTAATTTTCGTTATTAGTTTTAAAAATACGCTAAGTCCCAAAAATCTGAACTCGAATACTTTTTCTATGTGCCGCCAAAAGCTACTGAGCAACGCCTAGGTTGGTACATTTTTGGTACATGGAGTGTATGCGTGCAGGCGTACTGCCGTGCTGGACCGGAAAATCGCACTTGCTACTAGAACGTAGAGTAATTCCCTAGATAGGTGCTTTTGCATGCCTCTGTTCGACGTCCATGCAACTTGGAACGTGCGACACACGTAGCTAGGCTTCTCCATACATATTCCCTAGGGTAGCACCAAATTGCACACTTTCAGGGGTATATTTTGGTACGGTGTACTGTGCATGGTACAAGTATCATTAGCTCGTGCAATTTATTTTGCATCAAGTTGCGATTGCTGGTGCGTCGAGATAGGAGTGTTTCGCGACTTTTGCCAAGCTTTGGTGCCATTTTGTGAATAATTAATGTTCTAGCCACAATAAACGTGCAACATAATGCCAATAACGAAAACGCCATTTTCAAGGGACTTCCAGTCAAAATGTTTGCAATCAGCGCTTTCCTGTCGAGTTCAGGATTTGGGACTGAGCGTTTTTTCACGATCCAATCAAACGACCAGTTCGTGAATAAACAATTCATACAACAGTGCATCCCTTCAAAGTAGAAAAAGCCGAATGCTAGGGAGCTCCAGTCAAAAACGTTGTCATTGGCGCTTTCTTCTCGAGTTCAGGATTTGGGACTTAGCGGTTTTTTCACGATCCAGCCAAAAGACCAGATCGTGAAATAAACGATTAATACAACTGTACTAGTACATCCCTTCAACTGAAGCAAGCGCACCATACATGACCCGTACGCTAATCATCCAAGCACATGACACGTCAACTAAGTCAACACATAATACAACTTGGAAAACTAACGGGTAAGTAGGTCATCTCGTACACGACGACACACCGACCAAACCAGGTCAACACGTCACATGCACAAGACATCCTACTACCAAGGCCGACCACCTCGACACACGACCTGTTAACCGAACATGGTCAACACCATCATGTGCAAGGCAACCGGGCCAAACGGGTCAACTTATACAACTTGTAACGAGCATGTGTAAGCTTACTGGTGTGGTCCGCACGGTCCTCACATCAAGACAATCAAGTCGAGAACGAGGCACGCCGACAAGCTCATTAGTGTTAAGTGTCCTTCTCCATCCTATGTCAAGTCACTCGTCTGACACGGAAGAAGCCAACTCTTGTCCACTAGTATAAAGGAACGGTCTCCAGACCAGGTCAAGTCACTCGTCTGACAAGGAAGGAGCACGCACCAAGCTTCACCAGAGCACGGTACCACGGTCCCCAGACCAAGATGGTTAGTTACGCCAACGAGGAAGGGGCACGCGTTCCCTTGCTACACTCAACTTAGTACACTCATGCTCTCACAAGAGTATCCCCTGTGTCGACGTGGTCCCCAGACCAAGACGAGCTTGCGCACATCGAGGAAGGGGCACACGGACAAACCACCAAGCATGGTCGC
>NW_024412091.1:50000-52500 GCF_016920715.1 Anopheles arabiensis | reverse complement strand
TGAACGGCTAAAGTTGACCTTCAATCCGAACTGGCACTTTGCGGCGTGGAGGCAGTTGCGCGACCACTCCTATCCCAAACCAACAAAGCATGGTGTATCCTAAGTGTTCGGTACAAGCACACCACGACGGGACACATTGAACGGTTCAGCGATCTCTGCACTAGTGGAAGAACTCCAACGTGATACGGGAGACATTGCTCTAAACCGAACGGCATCTCTGCGCGTTTACTTGACGCACCCCCAACTTGGTCAACTGTTGGACTTTTTCGTAATCACGGCGGGACACATTGAACGAGCTCTAACGGATCTCTGCACGCATGGAACATGGTGGCGGGAATCATTGCTAGAACCGAACGGCGCCTCTGCGCGATGTACAAAGCCCAACAGGAACCTCGTATCGGCTGCCGAGCCGGAGCTTGAACAACTTGGACTTTCACCTCTAATTTATATCAACTCACCACTCCCCGAGGGATCCGCAGAATTGCTTCTGGGTCCCGTATCGTTATTTGCGATTCGTGTTTGCATTACACTACATTGAACTATTCCAACTTGTTTATCCGCATGGCGAACATTTGCTGCATAGAACATTTAAGTTCCACTTCGCTCTCCCCTACGTGGGTCTGAGCTTCGCTCTCAGGGAAAAAATATGCCACATTTGGTAGGGAGACCCGGTTTCATCACGCTTTGTGCCCTGCACCATATATACCCTCATAAATTTATTCATTGGATTAGATCCAAGGAACACCAGATCATGCACCACAACCCATAATAGCTCATCGAGCTTAGCGTGAATCCTTCGGGTTTCCCTAAGAAGTTCGATTGGTCTTGCAGAGTTTAAAGACAACGAAGCTTAGTTTCAAGCAATGGTTAATATACGCGTATTCAAAACCCTTAGCTGTTACAACTTTTTACTAGAAACCATCACGACGAAGTCTTTGGGTCCGTAGACCCGTGATGTACTGCTCCAGGGAACGTTTTGATAGGGTGGAAGCTCAAAATCATAGGTTATAAATCATCGGCAGAACCCACCAGACACCACTTTTGCTTCATTAGTTCGGACTATAGGCATACGACGATTTTTATCGCGGAGGGGACGTATGACCCAAACGGGGGCTTAATGACCCACTGCCACTGCAAACCATGCTCCTACGACTAAATAGAGGTAAAACTACGATTTGGTGCAATCTTCATGTTTGACCTCGTAGCAAGGTACCCTCCCTATAGTAGGCAATGAACAAATGATCATAATCCCAGGAGGGCAAAAATGGGAACCCGAAAGGAAAGCGCTGTTGGCGCGCCTAAGCTACTGGCCCGTAGAGTAAAATGGTACCCCCAACAAAGTTGTCGATTGACATTCTGATTGCACTTTTCATCATCTAGGGTGCGTTCCTTACACGTTTTGAGGTGTTTTAGCGAAAAACATGTTTTGAGCCACACGAGCTCTCCGGCCCGTTCGGTGCACATTTTGAAAAAAGCTAGGAGCTGCCCCTAGGTTCGGGGTGTCACAAAATATTGAAAAGTGGTCAAAAACCGCTATCCAGAATCGGATGTAGAATCATTAGACGAACTTAAAATTGTTCTACAACCCCCAGTCCGACGCCTCGTATTCGAGATATAGCACTTTGTAGGTCTGACCGAGCAATTTTGTACTGAAATGTATGGCGGACATGTTATTCATTAAACAACATTAACTTGCATCGTGCCCTACTTCATCGGCACAGCTACTATCGACTATCTATTGTTGAAATGGATTGAGTTTGACCATTTTAGCTCTTTTCTTATGCCGTGCACCAACAGTGTGTACCGATCAGGAAAGTACACTACTTACGCGTTCATGGATGTATATGTTGGTACAAGTTGCCGGTCGGAATAGCAGTGCACCAAAACTGTGTACCGATCAGGAAAGTACAAGACGGAGGGCGCAGCCCGAGCGTACGCGTTCATAGATGTCCATGTTGGTACAACCTACATGTACGTACCTTGTTTTTGTATCAAAAGTTCCAATAAAGTGTTTGTATGCTTAAAATGCTTATCTCAACCGGTCACCTTTTGGCCTGCCCTTTTATAGACAGAAACCTAGAACGATACTCGCGATGTTTGTGTTTTTCCATTCGCCCGGGACGACGAAATGAGCTTGTGCACATCGTGCAGAAAACTGTCTCCTCCTCGTATGTTTTTGTCCCTCCACGCATATAATCACCCACATGTGTGTTCAACACGGACGGCGCAGCCCGAGCGAACGCGTTAATGTTTATGTTTGTGCACACTAAAGTTACAATCCTAGGATTTGGTTATTGCGTCGCAGTGCCCGACCGTCGCGGACACCATTCTTGGACAAAAGTCCAAGTACGTAGAGTACATTCCCTAGGTATGTGCCCGTTCAGACTTTCGTTGCGTGCTTACAGACACGCTTGGGTATGTTTACCATACAAGGTTTACTAGGAAAACCTGGGAAGGACGCTTGCCCTCCCGTCGCGGACACCATTCTTGGAAAGAAGTC
>NW_024412091.1:37500-40000 GCF_016920715.1 Anopheles arabiensis | reverse complement strand
TTGCTTCTGGGTCCCGTATCGTTATTTGCGATTCGTGTTTGCATTACACTACATTGAACTATTCCAACTTGTTTATCCGCATGGCGAACATTTGCTGCATAGAACATTTAAGTTCCACTTCGCTCTCCCCTACGTGGGTCTGAGCTTCGCTCTCAGGAAAAATATGCCACATTTGGTAGGGAGACCCGGTTTCATCACGCTTTGTGCCCTGCACCATATATACCCTCATAAATTTATTCATTGGATTAGATCCAAGGAACACCAGATCATGCACCACAACCCATAATAGCTCATCGAGCTTAGCGTGAATCCTTCGGGTTTCCTAAGAAGTTCGATTGGTCTTGCAGAGTTTAAAGACAACGAAGCTTAGTTTCAAGCAATGGTTAATATACGCGTATTCAAACCCTTAGCTGTTACAACTTTTTACTAGAAACCATCACGACGAAGTCTTTGGGTCCGTAGACCCGTGATGTACTGCTCCAGGAACGTTTTGATAG
This sequence comes from Anopheles arabiensis, assembly GCF_016920715.1. NCBI lineage: Eukaryota > Metazoa > Arthropoda > Insecta > Diptera > Culicidae > Anopheles > Anopheles arabiensis. Next base: position 39,503 of record NW_024412091.1, on the reverse strand, counting down.
GGTGGAAGCTCAAAATCATAGGTTAAAATCATCGGCAGAGCCCACCAGACACCACTTTTGCTTCATTAGTTCGGACTATAGGCATACGACGATTTTTATCGCGGAGGGGACGTATGACCCAAACGGGGGCTTAATGACCCACCGCCACTGCAAACCATGCTCCTACGACTAAATAGAGGTAAAACTACGATTTGGTGCAATCTTCATGTTTGACCTCGTAGCAAGGTACCCTCCCTATAGTAGGCAATGAACAAATGATCATAATCCCAGGAGGGCAAAAAATGGGAACCCGAAAGGAAAGCGCTGTTGGCGCGCCTAAGCTACTGGCCCGTAGAGTAAAAATGGTACCCCAACAAAGTTGTCGATTGACATTCTGATTGCACTTTTCATCATCTAGGTGCGTTCCTTACACGTTTTGAGGTGTTTTAGCGAAAAACATGTTTTGAGCCACACGAGCTCTCCGGCCCGTTCGGTGCACATTTTTGAAAAAGCTAGGAGCTGCCCCTAGGTTCGGGGTGTCACAAAATATTGAAAAGTGGTCAAAAACCGCTATCCAGAATCGGATGTAGAATCATTAGACGAACTTAAAATTGTTCTACAACCCCCAGTCCGGACGCCTCGTATTCGAGATATAGCACTTTGTAGGTCTGACCGAGCAATTTTGTACTGAAATGTATGGCGGACATGTTATTCATTAAACAACATTAACTTGCATCGTGCCCTACTTCATCGGCACAGCTACTATCGACTATCTATTGTTGAAATGGATTGAGTTTGACCATTTTAGCTCTTTTCTTATGCCGTGCACCAACAGTGTGTACCGATCAGGAAAGTACACTACTTACGCGTTCATGGATGTATATGTTGGTACAAGTTGCCGGTCGGAATAGCAGTGCACCAAAACTGTGTACCGATCAGGAAAGTACAAGACGGAGGGCGCAGCCCGAGCGTACGCGTTCATAGATGTCCATGTTGGTACAACCTACATGTACGTACCTTGTTTTTGCATCAAAAGTTCCAATAAAGTGTTTGTATGCTTAAAATGCTTATCTCAACCGGTCACCTTTTGGCCTGCCCTTTATAGACAGAAACCTAGAACGATACTCGCGATGTTTGTGTTTTTCCATTCGCCCGGGACGACGAATGAGCTCTGTGCACATCGTGCAGAAAACTGTCTCCTCCTCGTATGTTTTTGTCCCTCCACGCATATAATCACCCACATTTGTGTTCAACACGGACGGCGCAGCCCGAGCGAACGCGTTAATGTTTATGTTTGTGCACACTAAAGTTACAATCCTAGGATTTGGTTATTGCGTCGCAGTGCCCGACCGTCGCGGACACCATTCTGGACAAAAGTCCAAGTACGTAGAGTACATTCCCTAGGTATGTGCCCGTTCGTGACTTTCGTTGCGTGCTTACAGACACGCTTGGGTATGTTTACCATACAAGGTTTACTAGGAAAACCTGGGAAGGACGCTTGCCCTCCCGTCGCGGACACCATTCTTGGAAAGAAGTCCTGGTACTTAGCGTTCTTTAATGTACTTGATCAGTTTGTATTGCAATTGCTTTGTGCCATTGACTTTGCTAATGCTCACTAAGGGTGTTCGTTTGCGATGTGTATGATAAGCAACTGTCTATTCTACCAGCAGTTAATCAACACTTTTCACCCAAATCATAGGAACGTAGAGTACTTTCCTGATCGGTACACAATTTTGGTGCACCTCTAACTTCGCCAGCACTTTATCGTTACGTTTTGTGCACAACCTTGGGACATGGTGTAAGTTTCATCATTGTTATGTTTGATTCGGTTTATTATGATTGAAAATACGCTACGTCCAAGAAATCTGAACTCGAATACTTTTGCCACGTTGCGCAAAAAGCTACTGAGCAACTCCTAGCCGTTTACCGATTTATAATTTAATTTTCGTTATTAGTTTTAAAAATACGCTAAGTCCCAAAAATCTGAACTCGAATACTTTTTCTATGTGCCGCCAAAAGCTACT
>NW_024412091.1:17500-27500 GCF_016920715.1 Anopheles arabiensis | reverse complement strand
CCCACCAGACACCACTTTTGCTTCATTAGTTCGGACTATAGGCATACGACGATTTTTATCGCGGAGGGGACGTATGACCCAAACGGGGGCTTAATGACCCACTGCCACTGCAAACCATGCTCCTACGACTAAATAGAGGTAAAACTACGATTTGGTGCAATCTTCATGTTTGACCTCGTAGCAAGGTACCCTCCCTATAGTAGGCAATGAACAAATGATCATAATCCCAGGAGGGCAAAAAATGGGAACCCGAAAGGAAAGCGCTGTTGGCGCGCCTAAGCTACTGGCCCGTAGAGTAAAATGGTACCCCCAACAAAGTTGTCGATTGACATTCTGATTGCACTTTTCATCATCTAGGGTGCGTTCCTTACACGTTTTGAGGTGTTTTAGCGAAAACATGTTTTGAGCCACACGAGCTCTCCGGCCCGTTCGGTGCACATTTTTGAAAAAGCTAGGAGCTGCCCCTAGGTTCGGGGTGTCACAAAATATTGAAAAGTGGTCAAAAACCGCTATCCAGAATCGGATGTAGAATCATTAGACGAACTTAAAATTGTTCTACAACCCCCAGTCCGACGCCTCGTATTCGAGATATAGCACTTTGCAGGTCTGACCGAGCAATTTTGTACTGAAATGTATGGCGGACATGTTATTCATTAAACAACATTAACTTGCATCGTGCCCTACTTCATCGGCACAGCTACTATCGACTATCTATTGTTGAAATGGATTGAGTTTGACCATTTTAGCTCTTTTCTTATGCCGTGCACCAACAGTGTGTACCGATCAGGGAAAGTACACTACTTACGCGTTCATGGATGTATATGTTGGTACAAGTTGCCGGTCGGAATAGCAGTGCACCAAAACTGTGTACCGATCAGGAAAGTACAAGACGGAGGGCGCAGCCCGAGCGTACGCGTTCATAGATGTCCATGTTGGTACAACCTACATGTACGTACCTTGTTTTTGCATCAAAAGTTCCAATAAAGTGTTTGTATGCTTAAAATGCTTATCTCAACCGGTCACCTTTTGGCCTGCCCTTTACAGACAGAAACCTAGAACGATACTCGCGATGTTTGTGTTTTTCCATTCGCCCGGGACGACGAAATGAGCTCTGTGCACATCGTGCAGAAAACTGTCTCCTCCTCGTATGTTTTTGTCCCTCCACGCATATAATCACCCACATTTGTGTTCAACACGGACGGCGCAGCCCGAGCGAACGCGTTAATGTTTATGTTTGTGCACACCAAAGTTACAATCCTAGGATTTGGTTATTGCGTCGCAGTGCCCGACCGTCGCGGACACCATTCTTGGACAAAAGTCCAAGTACGTAGAGTACATTCCCTAGGTATGTGCCCGTTCGTGACTTTCGTTGCGTGCTTACAGACACGCTTGGGTATGTTTACCATACAAGGTTTACTAGGAAAACCTGGGAAGGACGCTTGCCCTCCCGTCGCGGACACCATTCTTGGAAAGAAGTCCTGGTACTTAGCGTTCTTTAATGTACTTGATCAGTTTGTATTGCAATTGCTTTGTGCCATTGACTTTTGCTAATGCTCACTAAGGGTGTTCGTTTGCGATGTGTATGATAAGCAACTGTCTATTCTACCAGCAGTTAATCAACACTTTTCACCCAAATCATAGGAACGTAGAGTACTTTCCCTGATCGGTACACAATTTTGGTGCACCTCTAACTTCGCCAGCACTTTATCGTTACGTTTTGTGCACAACCTTGGGACATGGTGTAAGTTTCATCATTGTTATGTTTGATTCGGTTTATTATGATTGAAAAATACGCTACGTCCAAGAAATCTGAACTCGAATACTTTTGCCACGTTGCGCAAAAAGCTACTGAGCAACTCCTAGCCGTTTACCGATTTATAATTTAATTTTCGTTATTAGTTTTAAAAATACGCTAAGTCCCAAAAATCTGAACTCGAATACTTTTTCTATGTGCCGCCAAAAGCTACTGAGCAACTCCTAGCCGTTTACCGATTTAAAATTTAATTTTCGTTATTAGTTTTAAAAATACGCTAAGTCCCAAAAATCTGAACTCGAATACTTTTCTATGTGCCGCTAAAAGCTACTGAGCAACGCCTAGGTTGGTACATTTCTGGTACATGGAGTGTATGCGTGCAGGCGTACTGCCGTGCTGGACCGGAAAATCGCACTTGCTACTAGAACGTAGAGTAATTCCCCTAGATAGGTGCTTTTGCATGCCTCTGTTCGACGTCCATGCAACTTGGAACGTGCGACACACGTAGCTAGGCTTCCATACATTTTCCCTAGGGTAGCACCAAATTGCACACTTTCAGGGGTATATTTTGGTACGGTGTACTGTGCATGGTACAAGTATCATTAGCTCGTGCAATTTATTTTGCATCAAGTTGCGATTGCTGGTGCGTCGAGATAGGAGTGTTTCGCGACTTTTGCCAAGCTTTGGTGCCATTTGGTGAATAATTAATGTTCTAGCCACAATAAACGTGCCACATAATGCCAATAACGAAAACGCCATTTTCAAGGGACTTCCAGTCAAAATGTTTGCAATCAGCGCTTTCCTGTCGAGTTCAGGATTTGGGACTGAGCGATTTTTTCACGATCCAATCAAACGACCAGTTCGTGAATAAACAATTCATACAACAGTACATCCCTTCAAAGTAGAAAAAGCCGAATGCTAGGGAGCTCCAGTCAAAAACGTTGTCATTGGCGCTTTCTTCTCGAGTTCAGGATTTGGGACTTATGTTTTTTCACGATCCAGCCAAAAGACCAGATCGTGAAATAAACAATTAATACAACTGTACTAGTACATCCCTTCAACTGAAGCAAGCGCACCATACATGACCCGTACGCTAATCATCCAAGCACATGACACGTCAACTAAGTCAACACATAATACAACTTGGAAACTAACGGGTAAGTAGGTCATCTCGTACACGACGACACACCGACCAAACCAGGTCAACACGTCACATGCACAAGACATCCTACTACCAAGGCCGACCACCTCGACACACGACCTGTTGTTAACCGAACATGGTCAACACCATCATGTGCAAGGCAACCGGGCCAAACGGGTCAACTTATACAACTTGTAACGAGCATGTGTAAGCTTACTGGTGTGGTCCGCACGGTCCTCACATCAAGACAATCAAGTCGAGAACGAGGCACGCCGACAAGCTCATTAGTGTTAAGTGTCCTTCTCCATCCCATGTCAAGTCACTCGTCTGACACGGAAGTAGCCAACTCTTGTCCACTAGTATAAAGGAACGGTCTCCAGACCAGGTCAAGTCACTCGTCTGACAAGGAAGGAGCACGCACCAAGCTTCACCAGAGCACGGTACCACGGTCCCCAGACCAAGATGGTTAGTTACGCCAACGAGGAAGGGGCACGCGTTCCCTTGCTACACTCAACTTAGTACACCATGCTCTCACAAGAGTATCCCCTGTGTCGACGTGGTCCCCAGACCAAGACGAGCTTGCGCACATCGAGGAAGGGCACACGGACAAACCAAGCATGGGTCGCTCTGAGAGGATCGATGCGAACGCATCTCTACAACTCGCAGCTCCCAGCCTGAAGTCCCGTCGTTTGCGGGCGGTTGATAGGTGTCGAAACTAGGTATATCCACGTTGGGCAGAGCTCAAGCCAACGGCGTTCCCAGTTACGGTACTAACACGTGCAGCGAACTCCACTCATTGCGGCCTAGGTATAGCGGGATGAGACGCCGGGCTGCAGACGCAGACTCCAACGGATCTCAGAGGGTTGTTAGGCCCGCTAGCTTCCGAACACCTAATGGGTTTGAGAAGCGCTATCAGCTCGGATTGGCTACGACCTTAGAGGCGTTCAGGCATAATCCAGCGGACGTAGCGTCATACCAAAGTCCGGTCGGACTAGTATTGAGCCAGTGGTCCGTACCTGTGGTTCCTCTCGTACTGCACAGGAATTCCGTTAAGATAGCGACTATAAGCACACACCAGTAGGGTAAAACTAACCTGTCTCACGACGGTCTAAACCCAGCTCACGTTCCCTTGAAAGGGTGAACAATCCTACGCTTGGTGAATTTTGCTTCACAATGATAGGAAGAGCCGACATCGAAGGATCAAAAGCCACGTCGCTATGAACGCTTGGCGGCCACAAGCCAGTTATCCCTGTAGTGTTCATCGAGTAGCCGTCGGGTACAGACGTATGTAAACACGCTCCGACAAAGTGTGCAAAAGTGTGTAAACGGCCTCGGATCGCTCTGAAACCCTCAAAATCGTGTTCAGAGCACCCAATTTACCTATAGATAGTGTTATTTGGTCGAATTTCTGTGATTTTTGCGCTTTAAAAATTCGTGTTGTTCTGTGTACATTTGCCCCCCGGTAGCACCAAATTTCCGGGTGTGGAAAAATGCGCAAAACTGTGTGATATCAGCGCCGGAAACACTCGATTCTGGATAATTCGACGCTTCTAAAGCGTTTAAAAGTGTTTTCGAGACGTTTTGAGAAGTTTAAAGTGCATAAAGTGTAGGTTACATCCCCATACAATTTGTATGGGAACTTTGAATGTGAATAACTCAGTGAAAAACGCACGGATTCGTGCCAGGATTTCAAAGGTGCGCGTAGTGACGCTGAACGTGAATTTAAAAGAAACAGAACGAAAATCGGTGAAAAACGAGAAAATAAAGTGTCGGGGTGCTACCGCCGGAGCACGTGCTTTCGGAAAAATCGAAATAAATAGCAAATCGCGAATAACTCCGCGAGTTTTGCTCGGATTCGTGTGCGGTTTTCACCGTTGTGCTTGTTTTTATGCGTACAATAAGATTGCATCAAAAATTTGTGAAAATCGTGAAAAATTTTGACGTTTCTTGGTGACAGTTCTATAATACCTGGGCGGGACAAATTTTGTCCGGGGAGCAGTTCCCAAGGGGCAAAAATTTGAAAAAGTCCGTTACTGCTCGAAAAGTGCTCGAGTTTACAAAAGTGCCCAGAAAATTCGGGAAGAAGTGTAGTGCCCGCGGCAGCTCGAATCTGCTCGATTCGAGTAGTTCGAGCAACTCGAAAACTGCTCGAATTTTTCGAAAAATCCCTAAAATAGGTTCAAAAAGGGTCGAAAAAGCGGGCAGCGCAATTTGGACGTGAAAAGTGCCGGAAAAATTCGGGATTGGTGCGGATCCATTCCCCACGTGAGCGACGCACCCTCTCGTAATTTTTCGCCACTCACACCCCTCCCCCACACCAGGGTCGCAAGTCGGACCATAGTGGAAACCAGCGTGGAAGAAGGATTCTACAGCAGCGATTGAGCGGCAGAACACCAGCTAGACGGCGTTGCATACTTAGTCATCTCGACCCCCGGGGTCAACTGACCCCCGGGGTCACATCGACCCCCAGGGTTATTTAACCCACCAACCTGAAAGTCGGCAAAGATGATGGCATCATCCGGGATGTCAACGCGCGAGTGCGAGGTCTCTGTGGACTGCCGTAGCAGCTTGGCATCTGGCTCGAAGCTGTTTGTGACCGAGCCTCGAGTGGCGCCGTTTGTATCAGTGTCACAGGCAACAACAAGCCCGCCGTGGCATCCAAGGCCGCCACGGCCACACTGGAGCTCGAGTTGCTTAAGGCAACAATCCAACGACTAGAGGAGCAGAATGCAGAAATGAAGGAGCAAAATGCTCGCCTCTCCGAGCAGATAACTGGCATGTGCCAACTGCTACAAGAGGAAAAGGAGGAGGCAAACGACGAGAGGAGAAGTTGGAGGCACAGATGGAGAAGCTCGCCGCCGCACATCAGCGCGACCGAGACGTGCTCAACTCTCTTCGGCAGCAAAGGTTGCCGGCGGACAACCGTCAGCTAGTCCGCGCCAACCTCCGACTCTGCTGCCGCGCCGACCCTCGCGCCGCAGCTGCAGCAACAACAGCAGCAGCGGAACCAGCACGAGCAGGAGCAGCCCTGCGCGTCGACGTCGCGCGCAGTCATGCCGCCGCGCAGCGAGACATCGACAGCCGTCCGCGTAGACGTTGTGCCGGAACTCACCTTTAGTGAGGTCGTGCGGCGTAGATATCGCGGAAAAGCTACGGGTAAGCCACGCTCCCAGCAGCAGCAGCAACAGCAACAGCAGCAGCAGCAGCAGCAGCAGCAGCGTCAGCCACAGCGACAGGCGGTCGCCGGCTCGCAGCAGCAGCAGCAGGAGCGCATGCAGCAGCAACATCAGCAACATCGTAAGCGAAAGCCGAGGCCCGACATCATCGAGGTGTCTCCCAGTGAAGGCGAAACCTGGGATGGCATCTACGAGAAGGTGCGCATAGCCATTCGTCTGGACGCGGCTCACAGCGAAATGAAAGGGCATATTAAGCAGGGCCGCCGAACTCATGCCAGGCTGCTACGTATGAGCTGAGCAAGACGGTAAACGCTCCGCTTATGCTGGAAGGCGTCCGCAAATCATCGGCGACGCAGGCGTCAGTCGGCTTGTCACAGAAATGGGTGAGCTGCTGGTAGTCGATATCGATCCCCTTGCTACGGAGGAAGATATCATTGCTGCCCTCGATGCTAAGATTGGCGCAAGTGCTGGAGTTGTTTCTGCCAGCATTTGGGAACTACCGGATGGTTCGAAGCGAGCACGCATCCGGCTACCTGTGAAGTCGGCTCGGCAGTTGGAAGGACTTAAACTGTTCCTGTGCGACTGTGTGAGCAAGGTTCGAGCAGCCCCACCAACGCCTCCAGAGCGACAGCGCTGTTTCCGCTGTCTGGAGATGGGCCACATCGCCTCGAACTGCCGTTCCACCGCAGATAGGCAGAATCTGTGCATCCGCTGTGGGCTTACCGGACACAAAGCACGATCCTGCCAGAATGAGGCAAAGTGCGCACTGTGCGGTGGCGCTCACCACATAGGCCACAGCGAATGTGCCCGTTCGGCCCAACGATGTTCCCGGCCCTGAAAGTTCTGCAGGCGAACCTGGGCCATGGCCGTGATGCCCAGAACCTGGTGCTGCAAGCTGCCAGAGAGGAGAAAGCAGACGTGCTCATTCTCTGATGTTCTGCGCCCACCTGAAAACAACGGCCGGTGGGCATTCAGCAGCTGCAAGGCGGTAGCGGTGGTAGCTGTCGGTGAGCTACCAATACAGCGGGTGTGGTGCAGTGAAGCTCAGGGGTTGGTTGCAGCGCAGATCGGCGGAGTGGTTTTCATCAGCTGCTATGCTCCACCAAGCCTTAACCTCGCAGAGTTCGAGCGCTTCTTGGAAGCAATAGAACTCGAGGCTTCTCCCACCCTCAAGTCGTCGTCGCCGGCGATTTTAACGCCAGACATGAGGAGGGGCAGCCCGAGGACCATGACCGCGGGGAAGAGCTGCACGGAATGGTGGAGCAGCTTGGCCTAATCGTGATTAATCAAGGTCGGGAATACACGTTTGATGGCAACGGGGTGGCTCTCCCGAGTATAGTGGATGTGGCATTCGCGAGCCCGTCGATTGCTCGCCCTGACACCGGGTCGTGAGTACACGCTACACCGCATCAGACCACCGCTATGTCCTCTACACCGTGGGAGGAACACTGCTATCGCCCGAGCAACTGCAGGACCAGCAGCCAGCGCAACAGTCCTCTGCGCAGCAGCAGCAGTCACTTCCAGCAGCAGCAGCAACAGCAGCCATCGCAACAGCAGCAGCAGCAACATCAGCGGCAACCGTCATCGCGGCAGGGTGCTTCCGCTAGCCAGAGGCGTGTGCGTCACGCTGGCCGTAGATGGAAGACCTCGCAGTTTTCTCCTTCCTCATTCCTCGAGGCGCTGTTCGCTGCGGACTTTGTCCAACGCGCATCGACCCAGGAGGGTATGATCGCAGCCATGCTCAAGGCTTGCGACGAGACGATGCAACGGGTTACCTGAGTGCACCAAGACCCGCATCGGAACATCTTTGGTGGTCTCCCTCCTGGCTCGACTGAGGAACAATTGCGAGGTTGCCCGTGACCGATTGCTGCAGACGGCTGACTTGAGGAGCGCAGCATAGCAGCAGCAGAGCACAGGACAGCAAGGGCGGAGTTTCAGCCGAGCAATTCGAGCTAGCAAGCGGAACTTGTTCCAGGAGCTGATCGAAATTGCAGAAGAGAATGCGTTCGGGGCAGGATACCGTGTCGTTATGTCTCGGCTCCGGGCAGTCGGATGCCGTCCAGCGGACCGGGGCGTCCTCGAACGTATTGTATCCGACCTCTTCCTGAGCATCCGCCCTGCGACTGGTCGCGGCTGAGCAACGTTGGAAGCGTCGAGGAGCAACAACAACGGCGGGAATTGCACCGGTAACGGACGACGAGCTGCTGCTCATCGCGAGCCAGATGGCAAATCACAAAGCACCAGGGCTCGATGGCATCCCGAATGCGGCAGTGAAGACGGCCATCATGTTGTTCCCGGAGGTTCTCCGGTCCTGTACCAGGATTGCCTGAACCGCGCTTCGTTTCCGGCGCAGTGGAAGAGGCAACGACTGGTGTTGCTGCCGAAGCAGGGAAGCCTGGAGAGCAGCTCGTACCGACTTCTGCATGCCTTCGACGCACTGGGGAAGGTACTTGAGCGCCTCATCCTGAATCGCCTCAATGAACATCTCGAGGAGCTGTCTTCACCCCGACTGTCGGACCGGCAGTTCGGATTTCGTCGAGGGCGGTCGACAGTGAGCGCCATCCAGCGGGTTGTTGAGGCCGCACTGTACGCCATGTCGTTCCGGCGAACGAACGGCCGGGATAACCGTTTCTTGCTTGTGGTGGCGTTGGACGTGAAGAACGCCTTCAACACGGCCAACTGGCAATCCATTGCCAGCGCCCTTCAGGCAAAGGTGTTCCCGTCGGCCTCCAACGGATGCTTCGAAGCTACTTCGAGGATCGTGCTGTACTCTTGACACGAGCGAAGGCCCCGTCGTACGGCATAACTGCCGGTGTTCCTCAGGGGTCCATCCTGGGCCCAACTCTGTGGAACATCATGTATGACGGGTGTTGGATGTGCCGCTACCTCCCGACGTCGAAGTCATCGGATACGCGGACGATCTGGCGCTGTTGGTACCTGCTACCACCACGGACGAGGTTCGCGCGAGAGCAGAGGAGGCCGTTGACCAGGTCCAACGTTGGATGCAACAGCACGGTCTGGAGCTGGCCCCAGCCAAGACTGAAGCCGTCCTGATCTCAAGCAAGAAGACTCCGCCGCAGGTGACATTTCGCGTCGGTGACGTGGAAGTCCAGTCTTCTAGGAGCATCAGGTACTTGGGCGTGCAGCTCCAAGATCACCTGAAATGGCGAGATCACGTCACGAAAGTCTCCGAAAAGGCGTCGCGTGGTGGCAGCTGTAACGCGCCTCATGCAGAATCACAGCGGCCCCAGGACGGCCAAGTCAAGGCTGCTGGCGTGTGTGGCAGAATCGGTGTTGCGGTATGCTGCTCCCGTCTGGGCTGAGGCAACTCAGGTGCGAGAGTGCCGACGGATGCTGCAACGAGTTCAGCGAAAAGCAGCCATCAGGGTGGCACGGGCATTCCGTACCGTCAGGTATGACGGCCACCCTACTCGCTGGACTCGTACCGATATGCCACCTCATCAACGAGGATGCTCGTTCACCAACAACTCCCGTTCAGACCGTGCTGCAACGAGGGAGGACATCCGGGCGACGGAGCGGCAGAACACCATCGACTGCTGGCAGGAGAATGGGATGCCGACGCACTGCAACAGGATGCTAGCCGGCACACGCGGTGGACGCACCGTGTAATTCCATCGGTCGGCGACTGGCAGTCTAGGAAACATGGAGATATGACTTTCCATCTGGCACAGGTTTTGTCCGACACGGATTTTCCGTGACTACTTGTGCCACAATGGATTCACGTCGTCCCCAGACTGCCAGTTGTGCGTCGGCGTCCCAGAGACGGCGGAGCACGCCTTTCGAGTGCCCACGCTTTGCGGCAGTTCGACAGGAGCTACTGGCGAGGGAGGTCCAGACCCTGTCTGTCCGGACACCCTCCAGCGGCACTTGTTGCGCGACGCCGATAGCTGGAGTCGTATTTGCGAAGCC
>NW_024412091.1:0-10000 GCF_016920715.1 Anopheles arabiensis | reverse complement strand
AACGGCACCCTCAGTTGACTCTTCGCAGACTGGAGATCATTACTCTTCCGTCTTCTCCGAGCGAGCTGCAGGTGATGGTCTCCATCCGCCGCAATCGCGTCCACTGCCTGTTCAGCCACCGATGCCGCCTCCTCTGGTGTGCAACCCCGTGCCATGACCACTATGCGTCATCCGCATACGATGACGCTAGCCCCTTCAGGAAGCTCGATTCCGCAACACGCAAGCCGTCGTACACGATGTTCCACAGGGTCGGGCCCAGAATGGACCCCTGTGGAACACCTGCAGTCACTGGCGTGTAACGGGCCCGTCTGCGGGTGTCATAGACGAGCTCCCTGTTTTCGAAGTAGTTCTCAGGATGTTGCGGAGCTGCCTCGGCACGCCTTTGTCCTCCAGCGCCGTAGCGATGCACTGCCAGCTGGCAGTGTTAAATGCATTACGCACATCCAGCGCCTACTAGAAGGCAGCGTTTGTCCCTGTTGTTGGTGCGGCCAAATGACATCGCGTGACGGCCTGCATCCACCACCAGCTGAATCGCCTGCACTGTCGAACGGCCCCTCCTGAACCCGTACTGGTTTTCTGCCAACCTCGGTGATTCAGAGCTCGATGACATCATTTATTCGCGACAGCAGCAACCGCTCGTACGCTTTGCCCGGGTTGTTCAGCAGCAGAATCGGGCGGAAGGATGAAGGAGCCCCGGTGGCTTGCCCGGCTTGGGGATCAGGGCCAGTTTCTGCTTCTTCCACTCATCCGGGAACCGCTCGTTGTCCAAGCATTCCTGGAACAACTTCTGAAGATGTCCGTATGTTTCCGGATGGCGGCCGTCAAAGCAGCGTTTGGCACACCATCCAGTCCTGAGCCTTCCTCGGATTCAGCGAGCTCGCGATGTCCAACAGCTCCTGTTCATTAACGTCCCGAACTGGTTCCTCCTCTCCCCCTCTCCAGGACTTGGCCTGGTGACGCTGGCCAGTCAACCGGAGGATGCTGGGAACAGAGTGGAAACGATTCTCTAGCACCGATGAATCGCGCTCGCCGTCCAGCTTCCACGAAGGCGGCTTAGTACGTTGCGGTACCATTGTCCCGTCTCGTCTTCCGCGAGGCCCCGCAGCATTTCATCGAAGTGCTCCTTCGTTGGTGGTGATGGCTGAATCCAGGGCGGTACGCACCTGGAGTATGGGTCGCTGGCTGCGGCGATTTGCTCTTCCTCGTCGATGGCAGTTTCAGCGTTCCTTAGCGAGGCGGCAGTTCTCACACAGGACCTCGATTGCTGGCGTCCACCACGCCGCAGGTAGGTCGTCCCGAGTGACCTTGTGAAGGAACACTCGCGCCATGGCTGCGTCACAAGCTTCCGTCATGACTTTCTCCAGGCTTTCGGCATTTGTAACCCGCTCTGCGAACGAAGTTACGTCGAGCGCTACACCGAAAAGCTCGCATCGAATCAACGGGACGGCTACGCCATCTCGTGCCGCTTTCTCGCGTGGAAGGACCCTCCTGTCGACGACTATCTGCCGCTGACCGCTGGAACAGCTCCCCACAGCAAACCGAATGTACACGTGGTCACTGTACGAGTATCTGCTCATAATCCTCCACCGATGCTCCGGAATGGTGTTAACTCCGGCGATGCTGCGGCTGGCGAAGGCAACGTCCACCACGCTCGGGCGAGCCACCTGTTGCCTAGAAGGTTGGGGCGGTGCCGGTGTTTAACACCTCCAGCCCCAAGCTGTCGACAAGCTGGACCGCAGCTTCCTCCCTTTGCGTTGATGTGCCACTTCCCAAACAGTGTGTTACGCATTGAGATCCCCGCAAAGACGACGCGCGGGTGACCTCGCCAGCACATCGATGCGCTGCATTACCTCGAACTCAGAGACGCCCGCTGAGGGCGACACGTAGCAACATATGAAGAAAGCACACCATTTATCCGCAGCCGCGATCCCAGACTGCGTCACAGAGACCACTTGCTGAACCGGGTACGTTTCGCTGCTGGCTATGATGGCCACCTTCCTGTCCCTGTCGGCCACCCAGTTCCCATTGTTCCTGGGGACACTGTGCAGCTCCACCATCAGACAGACATCCACCCGCTCCATCCGCATCGTGTTGAGCGCCAGGTCTGCGCGCCCACTGCGATTGACGTGCTGATCTGTAGCACTTCCATTTCAGTTCGAGGGTTGTCCACCGCAGGCTGCGGCACCAATACGGTGGGCACCGCCACACAGCATGCACTTGATCTCGTTGGTGCAACCCGACGCCTTGTGAGTTTGGTCACCACACCGTAGACAACGCTTGGACCGATCCTCACCCGTGCACGTCGCGGCGATGTGTCCCCGCTCCAGACACACCGGAAGCAGCGAGTCAGCTGACCTGATACTTTTGGGGCTTCATGTACCGAACAATACGTGTAGCCCAGCTCCAGTCGACGATCTGACGAGTTCCGCTTCTGCTCGTGGGAGGCGCACGCGAGCCCGCTTCGTCATGTCTCGGCGCTCCCAAAGGTTCACGGTGGCCACCAATGACTGCTTTCCAAGAGTGGTCATGAGCGCTTTTGATCGCCTCCTCGTCGATCATCATGTTGTCGATTCCAGTCAGGACGACCTCAGCCATCTCTGTTCTGACGGTTACCGATCCACTCTCCCGATGATCTCCTGGATGATGTCCTTCAGCGCCGCGCTATCGACGTCGCGGACAAAGGCAGCAGGAGGTGGTCCTCGGCGTTCTTCTAACCAACCCCACTTGCCGCTGGAATCGGCAATCCGCGGGTTGGTCCGTATCCACATACTTTGAAGGACACTCCTGCGGGCACAACGACGATTTCATCCGGCGTTCGTCGCGGACGCCGCCCTGCTGATGAATGCCCATCCGCTGCTGCTGCTGCTGCCCATTTTGCTGGTGCGGCCACTGCTGATGCTGCCGGTGTGCTGGCTGCCGCTGGGCTGACTGCTGGGGCAGATTCACCTGTTCTGCTTATTCCCGCGCCGATTGCCGCGAACGACCTCCACCCACGTTCCTGCCTCGTCCGGTACTGCCGAGGATGCCGACTCGTCACGCCCTGACGCTGAGCACGCACGCTCTGCTGCACCGTCGGCCATTGCTGCGCAGGTAGCCGCTGCTGCCGTTGTTGTTTCTGCTGCTGCTGACGCCACCTTTGGCGCTGTTGATCTTCCAGCTGTTGCCGCTACCCTGCCGCTGCTGCTTCATCCTCCGAAGCAGCTTCCTGCTCGCTGCAGTTCCTGCTGGCTCTCTAGCCGAGCCCGCTGGTTCCACCCGCGGGTTTGCGCTAGAAGAGCGTTGAACAGTTTCTTCCTTGCGAAGTTTCGCGGTGTTCTGCTTCGCGTACCCGCCGAGCTTCGCGCGCCTCTTACCTCCCTTTGCGCTTCCTTCAGCTGCTCGTTGAGGCCTCCATTTGCAAGCGCAGCAACTGGATTTGCTCCTCCAACCGCTTGACAATGCCGACCGTCGTCTCATTGTCAGCTTTTGCATCCGCCAGCATCCGACGCACTTCTCCGGTGGAACCGGTGTTGAAGTCGCCAGCTTCGTCGCCGTTCCCGCCGATTTCACTCCTCCCGTCGCCATGGTCCTCGCTGACACTCCTGCCGATGACGGTTCTTCAACGATGGTCCCGAGTTTTTTCTCGCTCACCAGCTTCTTAGTAACGACCGCAGGACGCTCATCGACCGATATGGTCCTTCCTCTCAGTTGCTTATCCATGGTGGCGGGTTGCTACCGCCACCACGAATTTCCCCGGCGCTGTGATGCTGCGAGAAGCGCACACATATTGTGCGACATTACCGGAACACTACGCGCAAGCAACGAGCGCCACGCGGCAACAGCCGAGAATGTTCCACTCGCTTGCGCAACACACCTCACACGCACATACACACGCGCGGGCAAAGGAAGCCACGCGCGGCAACCAGTTTCAGAAAGTTCTAGATAGTTCCAGAATATTTTCCTAAACTCGCTCGCGCACACACTCACGCTTATCGAAGCACACGCGCGGGCAAATACAAGCTCCACTTCTTGTGGTGCCCTTCCGTCAATTCCTTTAAGTTTCAACTTGCAACTATACTTCCCCGGAACCCGATTTTGGTTTCCCGGAAGCTACTGAGAGCACCGAAGGTAGCGTCTCCCAATTGCTAATTGGCATCGTTTACGGTTAGAACTAGGCGGTATCTAATCGCCTTCGATCCTCTAACTTTCGTTCTTGATTAATGAAAGCATCCTGGCAAACGCTTTCGCTTCTGTGGGTCCTACGACGGTCTACGAATTTCACCTCTCGCGCCGTAATACCAATGCCCCCGACTACTTCTGTTAATCATTACCTCTTGGTCTATTACAAACCAACGAAACCACTCAGACCGGAGGTCATGTTCCATTATTCCATGCAAAATTATTTCGGCCAACGCCGGCCCCGGAGGACCGGACGCTTTGAACTAGCCTGCTTTGAGCACTCTAATTTGTTCAAGGTAAACGAGAGTTCCCGGGCACCATGAAGCTGGGTCGAACAAGACCTTGACCGGAGGTCGCGGCGACAAGTCCTGACCCGTCACGGAGTAGAACGCCCAGGTACACCATTGTGAGTCGCAGCCGCGAGCGCGTACACGGACGGTCCCAACCGAGAGGCCGGGCGCCCGCGACGACGCGAGTCTGACGGGGTATCAACTTCGAACGTTTTAACCGCAACAACTTTAATATACGCTAGTGGAGCTGGAATTACCGCGGCTGCTGGCACCAGATTCTGCCTCCACTTGATCCCTGCAAAAGGATTTATGCTCAACTCATTCCAATTATGGACCATCGTTAGAGAGGTCCATATTGTTATTTCTCGTCACTACCTCCCCGTGCCGGGATTGGGTAATTTACGCGCCTGCTGCCTTCCTTGATGTGGTAGCCATTTCTCAGGCTCCCTCCGAATCGAACCCTGATTCCCCGTTACCCGTCGCAACCATGGTAGTCCTCACACTACCATCAATAGTTGATAGGGCAGACATTTGAAAGATCTGTCGTCAGTCGCAAGCGACCGTACGATCGGCATCCTTATCCAGATTTCAACTCAAAGCGCCCGGAGGCGATTGGTTTAACTAATAAGTGCACCAGTTCCGCCGACCCGAGGCCAACAGTCCCGGCATAATGCATGTATTACTTGGCTTTCCACAGTTATCCAAGTAACTGTTTGATGAGGATCTTGTAAATTATAGCTGTTATACTGAGCCTTATGCGGTTTCACTTTCTAGAAGCTTGTACTAGACATGCATGGCTTAACCTTGAGACGAGCGTATATCACTGGTAGGATCAACCAGAATTCGAGTCAATTGCCGAACACGAACTACACTTGATCACGCGCAAGTCCCCGTGACCACCGAGATTTGTTCTGTGACGCCGGAGCGTCGTTGGCGCCACTCGATAGACTGCACAAGCAGACAACGTCGGATGCATTGCACATGGCTAGCGGATCTACTCTCTGCACTGCGTCGGGTGTTCTACGTCTGTCTGGAGACATTGCTAGGCCAGTACGGCACTCTGCGCACTCTTGCTTGTCCTCGAGCGACGGCCTCTAAGCGGGGTTGTATTCCGGTACGACACATCGACTGGTACACATTGCACGCACCAACGATCTCTGCACTGAATGGAACTCATTCATAACCACCGTGACGGAGACTTTGCTAGTACGCACGATACTCTGCGCATGTGCACATGTTTACAACCCAACCAACTTAAGCACCTAGGAAGTTGTGATGCCATCTGAACACCCACCGACTGATGCATTGAACGGCCAGTTGACCTTCGAACTGGCACTTTGCGGCGTGGAGGCAGTTGCGCGACCACTCCTATCCCAAACCAACAAAGCATGGTGTATCCTAAGTGTTCGGTACAAGCACACCACGACGGGACACATTGAACGGTTCAGCGATCTCTGCACTAGTGGAAGAACTCCAACGTGATACGGGAGACATTGTTTCAAACCGAACGGCATCTCATGTTTATTTGACGCACCCCCAACTTGGTCAACTGTTGACTTTTTCGTAATCACGGTGGGACACATTGAACGAGCTCTAACGGATCTCTGCACGCATGGAACATGGTGGCGGAATCATTACAGAACCGAACGGCGCCTCTGCGCGATGTACAAAGCCCAACAGGAACCTCGTATCGGCTGCCGAGCCGGAGCTTGAACAACTTGACTTTCACCTCTAATTTATATCAACTCACCACTTCGAGGGATCCGCAGAATTGCTTCTGGGTCCCGTATCGTTATTTGTGATTCGTGTTTGCATTCAACACTACATTGAACTATTCCAACTTGTTTATCCGCATGGCGAACATTTGCTGCATAGAACATTTAAGTTCCACTTCGCCTCCCCTTACGTGGGTCTGAGCTTGCCTCAGGAAAAAATATGCCACATTTGGTAGGGAGACCCGGTTTCATCACGCTTTGTGCCCTGCACCATATATACCTCATAAATTTATTCATTGATTAGATCCAAGGAACACCAGATCATGCACCACAACCCATAATAGCTCATCGAGCTTAGCGTGAATCCTTCGGGTTTCCTAAGAAGTTCGATTGGTCTTGCAGAGTTTAAAGACAACGAAGCTTAGTTTCGCAAGCAATGGTTAATATACGCGTATTCTAAACCCTTAGCTGTTACAACTTTTTACTTGAAACCATCACGACGAAGTCTTTGGGTCCGTAGACCCGTGATGTACTGCTCCAGGAACGTTTTGATAGGGTGGAAGCTCAAAATCATAGGTTATAATCATCGGCAGAACCCACCAGACACCACTTTTGCTTCATTAGTTCGGACTATAGGCATACGACGATTTTTATCGCGGAGGGACGTATGACCCAAACGGGGCTTAATGACCCACTGCCACTGCAAACCATGCTCCTACGACTAAATAGAGGTAAAACTACGATTTGGTGCAATCTTCATGTTTGACCTCGTAGCAAGGTACCTCCTATAGTAGGCAATGAACAAATGATCATAATCCCAGGAGGGCAAAAATGGGAACCCGAAAGGAAAGCGCTGTTGGCGCGCCTAAGCTACTGGCCCGTAGAGTAAAATGGTACCCCAACAAAGTTGTCGATTGACATTCTGATTGCACTTTTCATCATCTAGGTGCGTTCCTTACACGTTTTGAGGTGTTTTAGCGAAAACATGTTTTGAGCCACACGAGCTCTCCGGCCCGTTCGGTGCACATTTTTGAAAAAGCTAGGAGCTGCCCCTAGGTTCGGGGTGTCACAAAATATTGAAAAGTGGTCAAAAAACCGCTATCCAGAATCGGATGTAGAATCATTAGACGAACTTGCAAATGCTCGCCAACCCCCAGTCCGACGCCTCGTATTCGAGATATAGCACTTTGTAGGTCTGACCGAGCAATTTTGTACTGAAATGTATGGCGGACATGTTATTCATTAAACAACATTAACTTGCATCGTGCCCTACTTCATCGGCACAGCTACTATCGACTATCTATTGTTGAAATGGATTGAGTTTGACCATTTTAGCTCTTTTCTTATGCCGTGCACCAACAGTGTGTACCGATCAGGGAAAGTACACTACTTACGCGTTCATGGATGTATATGTTGGTACAAGTTGCCGGTCGGAATAGCAGTGCACCAAAACTGTGTACCGATCAGGAAAGTACAAGACGGAGGGCGCAGCCCGAGCGTACGCGTTCATAGATGTCCATGTTGGTACAACCTACATGTACGTACCTTGTTTTTGTATCAAAGTTCCAATAAAGTGTTTGTATGCTTAAATGCTTATCTCAACCGGTCACCTTTGGCCTGCCCTTTATAGACAGAAACCCAGAACGATACTCGCGATGTTTGTGTTTTTCCATTCGCCCGGGACGACGAATGAGCTCTGTGCACATCGTGCAGAAAACTGTCTCCTCCTCGTATGTTTTTGTCCCTCCACGGCTATAATCACCCACATGTGTTCAACACGGACGGCGCAGCCCGAGCGAACGCGTTAATGTTTATGTTTGCGCACACTAAAGTTACAATCCTAGGATTTGGTTATTGCGTCGCAGTGCCCGACCGTCGTGACACCATTCTGGACAAAAGTCCAAGTACGTAGAGTACATTCCCTAGGTATGTGCCCGTTCAGACTTTCGTTGCGTGCTTACAGACACGCTTGGGTATAAGCTTACCATACAAGGTTTACTAGGAAAAACCTGGGAAGGACGCTTGCCCTCCCGTCGCGGACACCATTCTTGGAAAGAAGTCCTGGTACTTAGCGTTCTTAATGTACTTGATCAGTTTGTATTGCAATTGCTTTGTGCCATTGACTTTTGCTAATGCTCACTAAGGGTGTTCGTTTGCGATGTGTATGATAAGCAACCGTCTATTCTTACCAGCAGTTAATCAACACTTTTCACCCAAATCATAGAACGTAGAGTACTTTCCCGATCGGTACACAATTTTGGTGCACCTCTAACTTCGCCAGCACTTTATCGTTACGTTTTGTGCACAACCTTGGGACATGGTGTAAGTTTCATCATTGTTATGTTTGATTCGGTTTATTATGATTGAAAAATACGCTACGTCCAAGAAATCTGAACTCGAATACTTTTGCCACGTTGCGCAAAAAGCTACTGAGCAACTCCTAGCCGTTTACCGATTTATAATTTAATTTTCGTTATTAGTTTTAAAAATACGCCAAGTCCCAAAAAATCTGAACTCGAATACTTTTTCTATGTGCCGCCAAAAGCTACCGAGCAACTCCTAGCCGTTTAATGATTTAAAATTTAATTTTCGTTATTAGTTTTAAAAATACGCTAAGTCCCAAAATCTGAACTCGAATACTTTTTCTATGTGCCGCTAAAAGCTACCGAGCAACGCCTAGGTTGGTACATTTCTGCACATGGAGGTATGTGCAGGCGTACTGCCGTGCTGGACTGAAAATCGCACTTGCTACTAGAACGTAGAGTAATTCCCAGATAGGTGCTTTGCATGCCTCTGTTCGACGTCCATGCAACTTGAACGTGCGACACACGTAGCTAGGATTCCCATACATTTTCCCTAGGGTAGCACCAAATTGCACACTTTCAGGGGTATATTTTGGTACGGTGTACCGTGCATGGTACAAGTACTAGCTCGTGCAATTTATTTTGCATCAAGTTGCGATTGCTGGTGCGTCGAGATAGAGTGTCAGGCGACTTTGCCAAGCTTTGGTGCCATTTGGTGAATAATTAATGTTCTAGCCACAATAAACGCCACATAATGCCAATAACGAAAACGCTATTTTCAAGGGACTTCCAGTCAAAATGTTTGCAATCAGCGCTTTCCTGTCGAGTTCAGGATTTGGGACTGCTGATTTTTTTTCACGATCCAATCAAACGACCAGTTCGTGAATAAACAATTCATACAACAGTACATCCCTTCAAAGTAGAAAAGCCGAATGCTAGGAGCTCCAGTCAAAAACGTTGTCATTGGCGCTTTTCTCGAGTTCAGATTTAGACTTGTTTTTTCACGATCCAGCCAAAAGACCAGATCGTGAAATAAACAATTAATACAACTGTACTAGTACATCCCTTCAACTGAAGCAAGCGCACCATACATGACCCGTACGCTAATCATCCAAGCACATGACACGTCAACTAAGTCAACACATAATACAACTTGAAAAACTAACGGGTAAGTAGGTCATCTCGTACACGACGACACACCGACCAAACCAGGTCAACACGTCGCTACGCACAAGACATCCTACTACCAAGGCCGACCACCTCGACACACGATCTGTTGTTAACCGAACATGGTCAACACCATCATGCAAGGCAACCGGGCCAAACGGGTCAACTTATACAACTTGTAACGAGCATGTGTAAGCTTACTGGTGTGGTCCGCACGGTCCTCACATCAAGACAATCAAGTCGAGAAGGAGGCACGCCGACAAGCTCATTAGTGTTAAGTGTCCTTCTCCATCCTATGTCAAGTCACTGTCTGACACGGAAGTAGCCAACCTTGTCCACTAGTATAAAGGAACGGTCTCCAGACCAG